>NC_036855.1:1028990-1080220 GCF_002910315.2 Salvelinus sp. IW2-2015
CTCTCCCTCCCTCTCTCCCTCCCTCTCTTCCTGTTTCTACAGTAAATAAGGGTCAGGTGGAATATGTAGGTTACAGTAACACACACAGTGAACACTGATGGTAAATAATTGAGAATTCCCAGGAGAAGACGTTATTTCAACATGGCAGCCCGATTGGGAGTGCCACACATAGCCCCCCCCCCCGACCACAACCAAAACAAAACATGCAAATGCCCTTAGAGCCACGACCAAAAGGTAAACAGGGACATGTGTAAAGGAGGAGATAGTGAAATAAACCCCACTGTGCCTCCCTACTGCACCTCCCTTCGTCTTGCCGGTCTCATTATACTGAGGCAGGGACGGACTCGGACCAGAAATGCCCACCCGGGGATTCTACCACACTGGTCCATTGTTTTTCTCCAGGCCCCTACACCAGCCTATGTTAACCTTCCAGGCCCCTATTATCAGCTAAATAATGATAATTCTGTGCAAAGCCCACAATTTAGACAGGCACACTGGGCTAAAGATGGACTGGCCCATCTGGCATTTGCCTGAACTGCCCTATTGCCAATCTGTTTCTGGAGTCAGTCCACAAAGTGCTTGTCTCTGGCCCCTCCGGTGTCTTAGCTCCATACCAACAAGGACAGCAAGGAACTAGATGTGTAGGAAAACAAGAGTCTAGGGAGCGCTGTTTTGCTTTAGTGAAAAATGGATCCAAGGTTCTGAATTGACTCATGAGCAAAAGAAGTGATCGTTTGTGTCTTGACAATCTGTCAAACTGAAAGCCATTTGTCGCTTAGAGTCTGTCGCTTATAGGCTAGCTAGCATCCACAGTAAAACCACTACAGAGCACTGACATTCAGAATGTGATCATTCCTAATTCATACATACTGTACATACTGTACATCATGTAAGGTAGGACAACTGCAATATATCACATTAGTAATAGACAAACTGATCCTTTGCAAATCCGGCCCTGTGGGAAATCTGTTACGTGTTCCTCACATCAATCTGCTCGTCGTTAATGGCACCCTATTCCCTATATAGGGTATTACTTTTGACCAGAGCCCTATAAACCCTGGTGGAAAGTAGTGCACTAAATAGGGAATAGGGGGCAATTTAGGACGCAGGCTCAGTCTCTAATGCCATCCCATTAGCAGTCTCAGATAGCAGCCTATTTAGTATGATTGTACCAGTGACAGGGAGGAACGCAGGGATGGAGGAAAAGTCTGATTAGCTGAACAGATTGGGGAGATGATGTGTAATTAATGACAGGACGCAGCTAAATGCCATCATTCATTTGTTGTTTGAAATTGATTAGAAACAACTCAAACTCCTTCTCGGCGCCTAGTCTCCTTCATGTTTGGTCTGTAGTCTCCTTCATGTTTGGTCTGTAGTCTCCTTCATGTTTGGTCTATAGTCTCCTTCATGTTTGGTCTGTAGTCTCTGTCATTGTTTGGGTCTATAGTCTCCTTCATGTTTGGTCTGTAGTCTCCTTCATGTTGGTCTAGTAGTCTCCTTCATGTGTCCTAAGTCTATCCTTCATCGTTTCTGGTCTGAGAGCTCCCGTCATGTTGTCTGTACTTCTCCTTCAATGTTTGGTCTATAGTCTCCGTTCATGTTTGGTCTGAGTCGCTCCTTCATGAAATTTGCTAGGTCTCCTTGTGTTATAGTCCTTCCCATTGCTTGTACGAATAGTTCACGTTCTGGTCTACGTAGTCCCTCATGTCGTTGTTGCTATAGTCTCCTTCTCGTAGTTGGTCTTATGAGTCCTATAGGTCTTGGTCTATATCCTGTCATGTTTGGTCTATAGTCTCCTTCATGTTTGGTCTGTAAGTCTCTTCATGTGTACGGTCTATAGTCTCCTTCATGTTGGGTTCTGTTCACTGTAGTTCTACCTTCATGTTTCGGTCTATAGTCTCCTTCATGTTGGTCTGTAGTCTCCTTCATGTTTGTTATAGTTCGCTATGTTTGGTCTTAGTCTCCTTCTGTTTGTCTATAGTCTCGCTTCATTGTTTGGTCCTATAGTCTCCTTCATGTTTGGTCTGTAGTCTCCTTTCATGTTTGGTCTATAGTCTTCCCTATCATGGTTTGGTCTGTAGTTCTCCTTCATGTTGTGGTCTATAGTTGCTCCTTCAATGTTTGGTCATGTAGTCCTTCCTTCATGGTTTGGTCTTAGTCTCCTTGCATGTTTGGTCTGTAGTCTCCTTCATGTTCGGTCTGTATAGGTCTCCGTTCATATTGTGTTCTGTAGTCTCCTTCATGTTTGGTCTATAGTCTCCTTCATGTTTGTCTATAGTCTCCTTCATGTTTGGTCTATAGTCTCTTCATGTTTGGTCCGCTGTAGTCTCCTTCATGTTTGGTCTATAGTCTCCTTCATGTTTGGCTATTAGTCTCCTTCATGTTTTTGGTCTGTAGTCTTCCTTCATGTTTTGGTCTATAGTCTCCTGTCATTGTTTGGTCTGTAAGTCTCCTTCATGTTTGGTGCTATAGTCTTCCTTCATGTTTGGGTCTGGTAGTCCTCCTTCATGTTGGTCTGTAGTCTCCTTCATGTTTGGTCTATAGTCTCCTTCATGTTTGTCTATAAGTCTTCCTTGGTCATAGTCGCTTGTGTCTACTAGTCTCCTTCATGTTGGTCTATAGTCTCCTTCCTGTTTATCTGTAGTCTCTTCTATGTTTGGTCTATAGTCTACTTCATGTTGGTCTATAGTCTCCTTCATGTTTGGTCTATAGTCCTCCTTGCATGTTCTTGGTCTGTGTCTCCTTCATGTTTGGTCTGTAGTCCTCGGCTTACATGTTTGGTCTATAGTCTCCTTCATGTTTGGTCTGTAGTCTCCTTCATGTTTGGTCTGTGTTCCTTCATGTTTGTCTGTAGTCTCCTTCATGTTTGGTCTATAGTCTCCTTCATGTTTGCGGTCTATAGTCTCCTTCATGTTTGGTCTGTAGTTCTCGCTTCCATGTTTGTCTGTAGTCTCCTTCATGTTTGGTCTGTAGTCTCCTTCATGTTTGTCTATAGTCCTCCTTATGTTTGGTCTAGAGTCTCCTTCCTGTCTCTTGGTCTGTAGTCTGCCTTCATGTTCGGTCTATAGTCTCCTTCATGTTTGGTCTGTAGTCTCCTGTCATGTTCGGTCTTATAGTCTCTTCAGTTTGGTCTGTAGTCTCCGTTCATGTTTGGTCTATAGTCTCCTTCATGTTTGGTCTGCTAGTGCTCCTTCATGTTTGGTCTATAGTCTCCTTCATGTTTGCTATAGTCTCCTTCATGTTTGGTGCTGTAGTCTCCTTCATGTTCTGGTCTATAGTCTCCTCTGTCATGTTTGGGTACTGTAGTCTCCTTCATGTTTGGTCTATAGTCCTCCTTCATGTTTGTATGTAGTCCTTCATGTTTTGGTCTGTAGTCTCCTTCATGTTTCGGTCTATAGTCTCCTTCATGTTTGGTCTGTAGTCTCTTCATGTTTGGTCTATAGTCTCCTTCATGTTTGGTCTATAGTGCTCCTTCATGTTTGGTCTATAGTCTCCTTCATGTTTGGTCTGTAGTCTCCTTCATGTTTGTCTATAGTCTCCTTCATGTTTGGTCAACTTTATTTATCAAGTCTCCTTCATGTTTGTCCTGTACGTCTCCTTCACTGTTTGGTCTATAGTCTCCTTCATGTTTGCCATGACTCTGTAAGTCTCCTTCATGTTTGGTCTATACTTAGTTTCCTTTCATGTTTGTCGTGTCTGTAGTCGCTCCTTCATGTTTGGTCTGTAGTCTCCTTACTGTTTCGTCTATAGTCTCCCTTGCAATGTTTGTCTATAAGTCTACTTCAATGTTTTGGTCTTAGTCCTCTTCATGTATTGGTCCTATAGTCTCCCTTCATGTTTGGATCTGTAGTCTCCTTCATGTTTGGTCTATAGTCTCCTTCATGTTTGGTCTATCAAGTTCTCCTTTATGTTTGGTCTATAGTCTCCTTCATGTTTGGTCTATAGTCTCGCTTCATGTTTGATCTGTCAGTCTCGCTTCCATGTTGTCTATAGTCTCCTTCATGTTTGGTCTAATCGTCTCCTTCATGTTTGGTCTATAGTTCTCCTTCATGTTTTGGTCTGTAGTCTCCTTCATGTTTGGTCTGTACGTTCTCACTTAAGTTTGGTCTTAGTCTCCTCATGTTTGGTCTGTTTAAGTCTCCTTCATGTTTGGTCTGTAGTCATTCATTCTGTTTGGTCTGTAGTCTCCTTCTCATGTTTTGTCTATAAGTCGCCTCATGTTTGGTCTATAGTCTCCTTCATGTTAGGGTCTGTGTCTCTTCATGTTGGTCTGTAGTCTCCTTCATGATTTGTTCTGTATCTCCTTCATTGTTTGGTTATAAGTCTCCTCATGTTTGTCTAAGTCTCCTTCATGTTTGGGTCTATAGTTCCTTCATGTTTGTCTATAGTCTCCTTCCTGTTTTGTCCTATAAGTCCCTTCATGTTGTCATGTAGTCTGCGTTCATGTTGGTCTGTAGTCTTCCTTTCATGTTTTGGTTCTTAGTCTCCTTCATGTTTGTCTATAGTCTCCCATGCTTGGTCTTATATTAGTCTCCTCATGTTTGGTCTTAGTTCTCAGTCTTGTTGTAGTCTCCTTCAGTTGGTCTGTAGTCCTCTTTCATGTTTTGTGTAAAAATGACGTCTGTAGTCTCCTTCATGTTTGGTCTATAGTCTCCTTCATGTTTGGCAGAAAACAAATGTGTCCAATGAGATCGCTTAGTTTGCGAGAGGGACCTGGGTTTAAATGTGTATTTGAGTATTTGTTATTTCAATACTTATTTTCTGTGTATTTTAATATTTTCAGGTAATATGTCTCGAATCAACTACTTCTATTGGAAGATTTTTAAAGTATCAAAAAAAATCCTATAAATAGCTGACTATTTGAAAGTATTTTCAAATACTTATTTCAATAACTATTATCAAATACTTTTTTCCAATACTATTTTCAAATACCTAGGTTAAATGCATGCGTGTGCATTTTAGTCAGTGTATTTGAGTATTTCTTTTAATACTTTCCAAGAGTAATTCCAAATACATTACAATATTCAACTACTTGTCTTTTCAAATAATAAATATTTAAATACTTACTTCCAAATGTCTTTGAAAGTAATTGAAACACCCTGAATAGTATTTGAACCCAGGTCTGGTGCAGATGTTGACCTAATTGGTTGAATCAGATTAATATGAGCATTCCATTTTACTATCCACTGGGCCAAAACTGGTTGGATCAATGTTGTTTCCACGTCATTTTACCCAAATAATTCAATGTGATCATATTGAATCAATGTGGAAAACTGATTGGATTTTGAAAAAAGTTATCAAGGTAATGGAATTTATTTTTTATTTTTTTCAAGTTTGAACCTAAATCCATTTGTTTGTGACATTTTTTGGTGATTTCACATTGAATTCTTGTTTGTTGACAACTCAACCAAATGTAAATCAACACTAAACGTTGAACTGACATCTGTGCCCAGTTGGTAGTTCTAGAGTGTAAATGAGGGGGAAAAAGTGGGACATTATATGTAATGTTACTCTGGAAAGGTGCATAAGTGCAAGACTACTAAAATGTAACACAAAATAACTGTTTGAACTGTACAATACAAGGAAATGTATAACTTCAGACTGGTACTTTTCAAATGCCATGTGGGAAGTCCACACAGAACCCATGAGAAAGACACCCTGGTGTATAACTGGAGGAGAGAGTTGGGTAAGTTGAGCAAAAAGCTTAGTTGAGCCACCTCTTATTTCTAGGAAACCATACACAACATTAATCATATGACCAAATATTTAGGGCGATGTCATTTCATGGAGCCTGTGAAGGAAGAAACCACATGGAAAAAGTGGTAAACAAGTTAGGTCCAAACAAAATGATTTTCACCAAGTCAATTTAATTTATTATGGCATAATGCTTGTATCTAAACCAAAGTAGATACAGGTAACTGCCAAAATAAACTTGAGGAATAAAATGGAGTAAATGAGGAATACAAAGTATATTGAAAGCAGATGCTTCCAGGTGTGGTTCCTGAGTTAATTAAGCAATTAACATCCCATCACGCTTTGGGTCATGTGTAAAAATACCCAGTTGCCCATTATTTTGGCTACCATGGCTAGAAGAAGATATCTCAATGACTTTACAAGAGGGGTCTCAAATGTGTGTGTGTGTGTGTGTGTGTGTGTGTGTGTGTGGTGTGTGTGTGTGTGTGTGTTGTGTGTGTGTGTGTGTGTGTGTGTGGTGTTGGAGTAAGCCTGGATTGTAAACTTGTCATGGTCAAAACATATTGATACAACAGTAGCTAAGATGGGGAGAATGAAGTATGTCCATAATAAGCGCTGCTCTGCCTTCTTAAACAGCACTATCATCAAGCAGGTCTTACAGGCTCTAGTTTTGTCAGACCTGAACTACTGTTCAGTTATGTGGTCAGGTGCCATAAAGAGGGATTAGGAAAATTGCAAATTGGCTCAGAACAGGGCAGCACGGCTGGCCCTTGGATGTACACAGAGAGCAAACATTAATAATATGCATGTCAATCTCTCCTGGCTCAAAGTGGAGGAGAGACTGACTTCATCACTACTTGTATATATGAGTGGTATTGACATGTTGAATGCACAGTGCTGTCTGTCTAAACTACTGGCACACAGCTCAGACATCCGTGCATACCCCACAAGACATGCCACAAGAGGTCTCTTCACTGTCCCTAAGTCCAGAACAGACTATGGGAGGCCCACAGTACTACATAGAGCCATGACTACATGGAACTCTATTCCACATCAAGTAACTGATGTAAACAGTAGAATCAGATTCAAAAAGCAGGTTAAAATACACCTTATTGAACAGCGGGGACTGTGAAGCAACACAAACATAGGCACAGACACATGCATACACACACACACACACACTATACACACACGTACACATGGATTTTGTATTGTATTTGGTAGTAGTGGAGTAGGGGGCCCGAGGGCACACAGTGTGTTGTGAAACCTGTGAATGTATTGTAATGTTTTTGAAATTGTACAACTGCCTTAGATTTGCTGGACTCCAGGAAGAGTAACACATACAAATACAATTACAAATGGCTTCCATACCCCATACAAATGATGATTACAGTTTTTTTTTTTTACAGTTTTATGCATAATATGCATAGTATTTTTGCAATGTGTCATGCATATGAACTCATTTTTCTTGTTACAGAGCAGACATCATCATGCCCCGTGTATGCAAACGTAAAACAGCATGGGTCTAGCCTCCCTTGAGGTTCTCGAGAGAACAGTCAAGGAACTGAGAGAAGGGAAGAAGTCCATTCAAGTAGCAACAAGGGATGAAAAACATTGACTGAATGAAACTGAAGAGGTACAACGACAAACAAGAAAACAAACGTGTTCCTGTGTGGATGAGATGCTATGACAGAGTAGCAGAGGAACACAAAGGTCTCATTCTGATGACATGGAGTTCCTGTGTGGATGAGATGCTATGACAGAGTAGCAGAGGAACACAAAGGTCTCATTCTGATGACATGGAGTCTGAGCTTGATAAACACATCAATAACCAAATGCAGAGAAGTTGCCGACGAATAAGCACATTGAAACAACACCCCCGTCCCAGACAACTAAACACGAAACAGATGTGATGATATGATATTGAACAGAGAGATCTACAATGCATTCGGAAAGTATTCAGACGCCTTCCTTTTTTACAGATTTTGTTATGTTACAGCCTTATTCTAAAATGGATTACATTACATTTTTCCCTCATCAATCTACACACAATAGCCCATAATGACATCACAATAGCCCATAATGACATCACAATAGCCCATAATGACAAAGCAAAAAAAAGGTTTATAGAAATTTTAGCAAATGTACTACATATTAAAAACAGAAATACCTTATTTACAGAAGTATTCAGACCCTTTGCTATGATACTTGAAATGGAGCTCAGGTACATCCAGTTCCCATTGATCAACGTTGACATGTCTGTACAACTTGATTGGTGTCCACCTGTGGTAAATTAAATTGATTGGACATGATTTGGAAAGGCACACACCTGTCTATATAAGGTCCCACAATTGACAGTGCATTTCAGAGCAAAAACCAATTTATTAGGTCGAAGAGATTGTCCGTAGAGCTCAGAGACAGGATTGTGTCGAGGCACAGATCTGGGGAAGGGTACCAAACAATTTCCGCAGCATTGAAGGTCCCCAAGAACACAGCGGTATCCATCATTCTTAAATGGAAGAAGTTTGGAACCACCAAGACTATTCCTAGAGCTGGCCGCCCGGAAAACTGAGCAATCGGGGGAGAAGGGCCTTGGTCAGGGAGGTGACCAAGTACCTGATGGTCACTCTGACAGAGCTCCAGAGTTCCTCTGTGGAGATGGGAGAACCTTCCAGAAGGACAACCATCTCTGCAGCACTCCGCCAATCAGGCCTTTATGGTAGAGTGGCCAGACGGAAGCCACTCCACAGTAAAAGGCACATGACAGTCCACTTGGAGTTTTCCAAAAGGCACCTATAGGACTCTCAGACCATGAGAAACAAGATTATCTGGTCTGATGAAACCAAGATTGAACTCTTTGGTCTAAATGCCAAGCGTCACGTCTGGAGGAAACCTGGCACCACCCCTAAGGTGAAGCATGGTGGTGGCAGCATCATGCTGTGGGGATGTTTTTCAGCAGCAGGGACTGGGAGACTAGTCCAGATTGAGGGAAAGATGAATGGAGCAAAGTACAGAAAGATCCTTGATGAAAACCTGCTCCAGAGCGCTCAGGACCTCAGACTGGGGCGAAGGTTCACCTTCCAACAGGACAACGACCCTAAGCACACAGCCAAGACAAAGCAGGAGTGGCTTTGGGACTAGTCTTTGAATGTCCTTGACTAGCCCAGCCAGAGCCCGGACTTGAACATATCTGGAGAGACCTGAAAATAGCTGTGCATCGACGCTCCCCATCCAATCTGACAGAGTTTGAGAGGATCTGCAGAGAAGAATGGGA
The DNA here is from genome assembly GCF_002910315.2 of Salvelinus sp. IW2-2015. Taxonomy (NCBI): domain Eukaryota; kingdom Metazoa; phylum Chordata; class Actinopteri; order Salmoniformes; family Salmonidae; genus Salvelinus; species Salvelinus sp. IW2-2015. The sequence goes on from NC_036855.1 coordinate 1,037,959, forward strand.
GAAACTCCCCAAATACAGGTGTGCCAAGATTGTAGCGTCATACCCAAGAAGACTCGAGGCTGTAATCACTGCCTAAGGTGCATCAACAAAGTACTGAGTAAAGAGTCTGAATACTTATGTAAATGTGATATCAGTTTTTTATGTATAATACATTAGCAAAAAAATCTAAAACCTGTTTTTGCTTTGTCATTATGGGGTATTCTGTGTAAATTTATTTTAAACATTTTTTTAAAATGTTGTAACGTAACAAAACGTTATGTTGGAGGAAAAAGGGGGAGTCTTGCAAGCCGAGGGAACACCATCCCAACCGTGAAGGAAGAGGGTGGCAGCGTCATGTTGTGGGGGTGCTTTGCGGCAAGAGGGACTGGTGCACTTCACAAAATAGATTGCATCATGAGGAAGGGGAAAAGGATGTGGATATATTGAAGTAACATCTCAAGACATCAGTCAGGAAGTTAAAGCTTGGTCGCAAATGGGTCTTCCAAATGGACAATGACCCCAAGCATACTTCCAAAGTTGTGGCAAAATGGCTTAAGGACAACAAAGTCAAGGTATTGGAGTGGCCATCACAAAGCCCTGACATAAATCCTATAGACATTTGTGGGCAGAACTGAAAAAGTGTGTGCGAGCAAGGAGGCCTACAAACCTGACTCAGTTACACCAGCTCTGTCAGGAAGAATGGGCCAAAATTCACCCAACTTATTGTGGGAAGCTTGTGGGAGGCTACCCGAAACGTTTGACCCAAGTTAAACAATTTAAAGGCAATGCTACCAAAGACTAATTGAGTGTATGTAAACTTCTAACCCACTGGGAATGTGATGAAATAAATAACATTTGAAATAAATAACTTTCTATACTATTATTTTTGGCCATCAAGGAAAACGCTGTCTGACACAAACCCAACACCTCTCATCACCCCGAGAACACCATGTTTTTCATCGGCAGGAACTGGGAAACTGGTCAGAATTGAAGGAATGATGGATGGCGCTAAATACAGGGAAATTCTTAAGGGAAACCTGTTTCAGTCTGCCAGAGATTTGAGACTGGGACGGAGGTTCACCTTCCAGCAGGACAATGACCCTAAGCATACTGTTGAAGCAACACTCGAGTGGTTTAAGGAGAAACATTTAAATGTCTTGGAATGGCCTAGCCAACACACAGACCTCAATCCAATTGAGAATCTGTGGTATGACTTAAAGATTGCTGTACACCCCGGCAGGAACCCATCCAACTTGAAGGAGCTGGAGCAGTTTTGCCTTGAAGAATGGGCAAAAATCCCAGTGGCTAGATGTGACAAGCTTATAGAGACATACCCCAAGAGACTTGCAGCTGTAATTGCTGCAACAGGTGGGGGGGTGAATAGTTATGCACGCTCAAGTTTTCTATATTTTTTTGGTCTTATTTCTTGTTTCACAATAAAAAATATTCTGCATCTTCAAAGTGGTAGGCTTGTTGTGTAAATCAAATGATAAACCACCCCCCCAAAAAATATATTTTAATTCCAGGTTGTAAGGCAACAAAACAGGAAAAATGCCTTTCGCAAGACACTGTAGCTTTGTTATTTATTGAGATGCTTCGTTTTCAGATGATTTCAAAATGACCTAGTTACTTCAGAAGCTTTTAATAGTTGTTTAAATAAAACAAAATAATGGTGAGCGAGTGTTGCGCTTTTCCTTTTCAATGATGATCCAATTTTTGGGGTTGCACCTCTAATCATGTTGATTGAGCTCCCAACACTTATTTCATTTTTAAGAAAAGTGCTTAATTGGTGGTTGTGCATTGCTTTATTAAAAAGTTATTCCGAAGAGTAATGTCTGGCCCCCCTACAATGAACCTTTTTTACATCAGGCCCCGGTCAGAGTACAGTTTAATAGTCCTGCCCCATGACATCCTATAGATTAGTATCTTTGTTCCATCTTGCACGTCATATTTCATGAAATATTATCAACATATCCATACCTCTGCTCTTCCTTTCACCTCCCATCATTTTGATCTGTTGAATTGCAATAAGAGAAAAATATGTACAGCCTAAGTATGATGCCTTGTTATGAGAAGATACCAAGACGGCAGGGGGCGGGAGAGACAATAACAAAAACATGGAGGGGAAAAAGATGGATGAGTGACTGTGCTGTAGTCACACCATTCACTACACCCCACTGCCTCTTCCCCCACTACTCATCCCTCTTCCCCAATAACTCATCCCTCTTCCCCCACTACTCATCCTTCTTCACCCACTAATCATCCCTCTTCCCCCACTACTCATCCCTCTTTCCCAATAACTCATCCCTCTTCCCCCACTACTCATCCTTCTTCCACCACTAATATCCCATCTTTCCCCCACTACTCATCCTCTTCGCCCACTACTCATTCCTGCTTCTTCACTGCCTCTTTCCCCCCTCTTATCCCTCTTCCCTCACTACTCCTCCCCCTTCCCTCACTACTCATCCTCTTGCCCACTACTCATCCTCTTCCCCAATACCCATCCCTTTCCCTACTCTCCCTCTTCCCCACTACTCATCCCTCTTCCCCAATAACCCATCCCTCTTCCCAACTACTCATCCTTCTTCACCCACTAATCATCCCTCTTCCCCCACTACTCATTCCCTTTCCCCACTATCATCCCTCTTCTCCACTGCCTCTTTCCCCCCCTTCTCATCCCTCTTCCCTCACTACTCCTCCCCCTTCCCTCACTACTCATCCTTTCTTCCCACTACTCATGCTCTTCCCCAATACCTCCTCTCTTCCCCACTACTCATCCCACTTCCCCACTACCATCTTCTTCCGCACTACTCATCCTCATCCCCACTACTCATCCCTCTTCCCCCACTACTCATATATCTTCCCCAACTTACTCATCCTCTTCCCCACTACCCTCTTTTCCGCACTACTCTTCTCATCCCTCTCCCCAACTACTCATCCCTCTTCCCCCACTACCCATCCCTCGTCCCCAACTACTCATCCCTCGTCCTTCGTCCCCCACTACCTCATCCTCTTCCCCCACTACTCATATATCTTCCCCAACTACTCATCCCTCTTCCCACTACTCATTTCTTCTCCCACTGCCTCTTCCCCGTTTCCCCTTCTCATCCCTCTTCGTCCCCACTACTCATCCCTCTTCCCACTACTTACTCATCCTCTTCATCACTGCCTTCTTCCCCCCTCTCATCCTCTTCCCCACTACTCCTCCCTTCCTCACTACTCATCCTCTTCCCCACTACTCATCCCTCTTCCCCAATAACTATCCCTCTTCCCCACTACTCATCCTTCTTCACCCACTAATCACCCTCTTCCCCACTACTCATCCTCTCCTTCCCCACTACTCATCCCTCTTCCTCACTGCCTCTTTCCCCCTTCTCATCCCTCTTCCCTCACTACTTCCCCGCCTTTCTCACTACTTCACCCTCTTCCCCACTACTCATCCCTCTTCCCCACTATCCGCCCTCTTCCCCTACATACTCATCCCTCTTCCCCACTATCTCCTCTTCCCACTACTTCATCCACTTCCCCACTCATTCCTCTTCCGCCACTACTCATCCCTCATCCCACTATCATCTTTCCCCATACTCATATATCTACCCCCTCTCATCCTCTTCCCCATACTCCTCCTCTTCCGCCACCTCATCCCTCATCTCGTCCCCAACTACTCATCCCTCTTCCCCCACTACCCATCCCTCTTCCGCCACTACTCATCCCTCGTCCCTCGTCCCCACTATACTCATCCCTCTTCCCCCACTACTCATCCCTCTTCCCCAACTACTCATCCATCTTCCCCCACTACTCATCCCTCTTCCCCCACTACTCATCCTTCTTCTCCCACTGCTCTTCCCGTTTCCCCCCTTCTCATCCTCTTCCCCACTACTCATCCGTTCCCCTACCTCATCCTCATCCACTACTCATCCTTTCCCCCTACTCATCCCTCTTCCCCACTTCTCATCCCATCCCCCCTACTCATCCCTCTCCCCCACTACTCATCCTCTTCCCACTACTCATATATCTTCCACACCACTCATCATCTTCCCCACTACTCAATCTCTCCCCACCACTCATCCCTTTCCCCACTACTCATCCCTCTTCCCCACTATCACCATCTCCCCATACTCATCCCCTCTTCCACCACTACTTACCCATTCCCCCACTACTCATATCTCTTCCCCACCACTCATCCCTCTTCCAGCACTACATCCTCTTCCACCTACTATCATCCATCTTCACTACTCCTCATCTCTTCACCCTCATCCTCTTCCCCCACTACTCATCCTCTTCCACCCTGTGCATCCATCTTCCCCCACTACTCATATCTCTTCCCCACCATCATCCCTCTTCCCCCACTACTCATCCCTCTTCCACACTATGCATCCATCTTACCCCCACTACTATATCTCTTCCGCCACCACTCATCCTCTTCCCCATTACGCATCCTCTTCCACACTATGCATCCCTCTGACAGAAATTATGTTTCCTTACCTGCATCCTCCTCTTTTCTCTTTCAGTGTTTTAATACTGTATTGATTTAGAACGACACTATCGAATACATCTCTCCTTTACTTGCTGTTACAGAAGCAAGGCCAAGGTACTGAGATATGGGGCATTTGGCTGGATGTAGTTATATCTTTAAATGGGTGAATGTAGTTTTATCTATAAATGGGTGAATGTAGTTTGGGTTGTCCTATTTTCAGCTAGATAACCAGGAATGTGAGAATAATGAATAATTGAAATGTGCGAGTATTAATTACTCGTTGAGAAATGGTGTGACCACACAAAGCCACGGTATGAAGTTGGACATGTTGAATGTTGAGCTCCTCGCCTCCACTTTGCCATGCGAGTTTAATCAGACTCGAGGCAGTTTTATCAGACTCAAGGCAGTTCAGACTCAGCAGTAGCAGTTTTATCAGACTCAGGCAGTTTCAAGGCAGTTTTATCAGACTCAAGGCAGTTTATTCAGACTCAAGGCAGTTTATCAGACTCAAGCAGTTTTATCAGACTCTCCAGGCAGTTTAATAGACTCCAGGAGTTTTATCAGACTCCAGGCAAGTTTAATTACAACTCGAGGCAGTTTAATCAGACAACAAGGCAGTTTAATCAGACTCGGGCAGTTTAATCAGACTCGAGGCGTTTAATCAGACTCGAGCAGTTTAACTCAGACTCGAGGCAGTTTTATCAGACTCGAGGCAGTTTTAGATCAGACTCGAGGCAGTTTTATCAGACTCGAGGCAGTTTTAATCAGACTCGAGGCAGTTTTATCAGACTCGAGGCAGATTAATCAGACTCAAGGCAGTTTTATAACTCGAGGCGTTTATCAGACTCGAGGCAGTTTTACAGACTCAGGCAGTTTTATCAGACTCAAGGCAGTTTTTATCAGACTCAAGGCAGTTTCAAGGCAGTTTTATCAGACTCAAGCGAGTTTTATCAGACAAGGCAGTTTCAAGGCAGTTTTATCAGACTCAAGGAGTTTTATCGACTCAAGGCAGTTTCAAGGCAGTTTTATCGACTCAAGGTAGTTTTCTACAGACTCAAGGCAGTTTTATCAGACTCAAGGCAGTTTTATCAGACTCCAAGGCAGTTTTATCAGACTCGAGGCAGTTTTATCAGACTCAAGGCAGTTTTCACAGACTCAAGGCAGTTTTCACAGACTCAAGGCAGTTTTATCAGACTAAGGCAGTTTTATCAGACTCAAGGCAGTTTTATAACTCAATGTAGTTTTCACAGACTAAGGCAGTTTTTATCAGACTCAAGGTAGTTTTCACAGACTAAAGGCAGTTTTATCAGACTCAAGGCAGTTTTTATCAGACTCAAGGTAGTTTTCACAGACTCAAGGCATTTTATCAGCTCAGGCAGTTTTATCAGACTCAAGGCAGTTTTTCTCAAGGCAGTTTTATCAGACTTATGGCAGTTTTATCAGACTCAAGGCAGTTTTTATCAAACTCAAGGTAGTTTTCACAGACTCAAGGCAGTTTTATCAGACAAGGCAGTTTCTCAAGGCAGTTTTATCAGACTTATAGCAGTTTTTCAGACTCAATGCAGTTTTATAGACTCAAGACAGTTTTTATCAGACTCAAGGCAGTCTTCTCAGACTCAAGGCAGTTTTATCAGACTCAAGGCAGTTTTTCACAGACTAAAGGCAGTTTTATCAAGACTCAAGGCAGTTTTATCAGACTCAGGTAGTTTCCAGACTAAGGAGTTTTATACAGACTCAAGGCAGTTTTATCAGACTCAAGGCAGTTTCTCAAGGCAGTTTTTATCAGACTTATGGCAGTTTTTATCAGACTCAAGGCAGTTTTATAAACTCAAGTAGTTTTCACAGACTCAGGCAGTTTTTAAAGACTCAGGCAGTTTTCTCAGGCAGTTTTATCAGACTTATAGCAGTTTTATCAGACTCATGCAGTTTTATCAGACTCAAGACAGTTTTATAGACTCAGCAGTCTTTCAGGACTCAAGGCAGTTTTATCAGACTCAAGGCGTTTTATCAGACTCAAGCAGTTTTATCAGACTCAAGGCAGTTTTATTAGATCCAAGGCAGTTTTCTCAGACTCTCGGAGAGGTAGAAGTGATAGAACATGGGCATCTGAGACCATTTGTCTTTTCCCATTTCTGCCAAGAATGAGAGCGACAGAGAGAGCGAGAACAAGAGAGACAGAGAAAGAGAATGTTTGTGTGTGTGTGTGTGTGTGTGTGTGTGTGTGTGTGTGTGTGTGTGTGTGTGTGTGTGTGTGTGTGTGTGTGTGTGTGTGTGTGTGTGTGTGTGTGGTGGTGTGTGTGTGGTGTGTGTGTGTGTGTGTGTGTGTGTGTGTGTGCATGCATGCGTGTTCACAGCCCAACCCCTAACATTGAATGGCTGAGAGGAAAGAGGAAATCTCCTGCTGAGCTTCGTTGATTCGACTCCTCTTGGAAGAAAAAAACAGTTTTCAATCTGGGTGGCAGATGACTGCATAGCATAACAATCCTCAGCTGAAACAGGGTGTGTGGACCAGAGACATGCTGTAGGTAATACTAGAACGATCGAAAGGGAAAAAGGAGAAATAGAGCGAGACAGAGGAAATAAAGAGAGAGAGAGATAGGTCGAGAAAAATACAGGGAAAGGGAAGAAAACTGCATCCATATAAAGTATTGGGACTCTAAAGCAGACAAAGCTATTCTCATTCCTCCATTTTGTAAATAACAAGTTGCGCTTGCCTAGCTCACACCACTCATAGACCACACCTTTGTTGCGTCCCAAATGTCACCCAATGTTCTATATAGTAAAGTAGTGCAGTAATGAGGGAATAGGGTGACATTTGAGACATAGTCCACATCTTATCCTTTTATTTAATCTTTATTTAACTAGGCAAGTCAGTTAAGGGATAGGCCCATTTCCTGCCTGAATGATGTGCCCAAAGTAAACTGCCTGTAGCTCAGGCCCTGAAGCCAGGATATGCATATAATTGGTACCATTGGAAAGAAGACACTTTGAAGTTTGTAGAAATTGTAAAATAATAGATATGGTAGGAGAAAATAGAAACGTATTTTGACTTGTTGAAACAAAGTTTAGTGGTAGATTTCCGGGTTCCTTTCTCTGCAAGTTGAACGAGTGGATTGCTCATATTGATGGCGCCAACTAAACAGACTTTTTGGGATATAAAGAAGGATTTGATCTAAAACGACACTACATGTTATAGGTGGGACCCTTTGGTTGACAAATCAGAGGAAGATTTTCAAAAAGTAAGTGCTGTGCGGTGCTGTCCTCAAACAATCGCATGGCATGTTTTCGCTGTAATAGCTACTGTACATTGGACAGTGCAATTAGATTAACAAGAATTTAAGCTTTCAGCCGATATAAGACACTTATATGTACTTAAATGTTTAAAATTCATAATATTTCTAATTATTTATTTGAATTGCTCGCCCTCCAGTTTCACCGGAAGTTGTCCCGCTTGGGACACTGATCCTTAAGAAGTTTTTAAATTAAGAACAAGTTCTTATTTACAATGACCCCAGCCAAATCTAACCGGACCAAGTTGGGCCAATTGTGCACCGCCTTATGGGACTCCCAATCACAGCCAGTTGTGATACAGCCTGGAATCGAACCAGGGTCTGTAGTGATGCCTCTAGCACTGAGATGCAGTGCCTTAGAGCACTGCGCCACTCAGGATCCTGGATGACTGGATTTCACATTCACCCATGTTTGTCATGGACTCCCTGGCTTTTGAGTTACAAACAGTAACCTGGCTTCCCCTCAAAATAAATGGAATGTAAATACAGAACGGTTGTTTTTATTTCTCCCAGAAGGCTCAAATTGCACTCTCCTTCCTGTGAATCAAAAAGTTGATCCTGTTATGGATGTTTCAGAACCCGGTTTCAGGTTAGCCATAAAATAAACGCTTTTTATAGTCCTTTTTTTTCTCCCATATTCAGAAGTGGGAGGCTTGTGTCAGAAGGAATGTCATGCCACGGTGTGTGTGTCTGTGTGTGTGTGTGTGTGGTGTGGTGTGTGTGTGTGGTGGTGGTGTGTGTGTGTGTGTGTGTGTGTGTGTGTGTGTGTGTGTGTGTGTGTGTGTGTGTGTGTGTGTGGTGTGTGTGTGTGTGTGTGTGTGTGTGTGTGTGTGTGTGTGTGTGTGTGTGTGTGAATGTGTCGGCAGCCATTCGAACCTGATTTGGGCCTTCTGTCCAATGGGAAGTTAAACCTTTTCTCTCCGGAAGGTGTCAGAAATAATCAACCCTCTCCAAGGAGTCATAGCACTCGTCAAGAGGAATACTGAGTACTGTATGGAAACACTAGTCACTAATGCCAGTGATAGAAATTGTATTTTAATCAAACACCTAATTTACTAAAGCGATTGGAACCATCTTTAGCCAATCACAAAGGCAAACTGAAGGAGCAGCATTTTCTTCAGTTTTCCCTTCAGTTTAATATCAGACTGAAAAAAATGAACATCACAAGAAATAGGATTAATCCCCAGCGATGAAATACAGAGCTGAATGGCATTTCTTCCTCCCACATAGAATGGAGACCACGGTTCATTCTAAAGGAACATTTACTGTGAACTGCAGTTCGTTTTCAGAATGGATATCGTTCTAGCTTCTAAATCATATTGACAATGTTCGGGGAAGAAATTAGGAAGAATGTCGTTTCAGGATCTTAGGCCCACAAAAACTCACATTGGGCTGCAGGCCTATAACTTTGGCATCTCCATCTTTACCGGGTTACTACACCTATTCTTAGTTAGATTCGATTTTCAACCACCTATGAGTACATTTAACCAGACCTGGGTTCAAATACATGTTATTTGAGTATTCATTATTTAAATACTTATTTTCTGTGTATTTAAAAAATCTCTTCATTTAAAGATTCAATCATGGACACTCTTACTGACAGTTGTGGCTGCTTCGCGTGATGTACCTTCTTGACTTTGTGCTGTTGTCTGTGCCCAATAATGTGTGTACCATGTTTTGTGCTGATGCCATGTTGTGTTGCTACCATGTTGTTGTCACGTGGTGTTGCTACCATGCTGTGTTGTCATGTGTTGCTGTCATGCTTTGTTGTTGTCTTAGGTCTCTCTTTATGTAGTGTTGTGCTGTCTCTCTGTGTGTGCTGTCTCTCATGCTAATGTTGAGTTTACATAAACAGATTCCAATAAAATAAAGTCCCAAATTCAAAGATGACCGCCAGATACAAATACAAGCTCAAAATATTTTACTAAATCTTAACATTACTCAAATTGACCCCAGAAGTATATAAGCTCAATAAATATAGTAATGACTTTAAGAATGATTACCTGCTGCATTAAAGAATAACCAACCTACAGCACTAGACTAAACTTCACTTGTGTCATCCTTGTGGTATTTAGAGATAAACATGGTAATGCTTTCACTGTTTGCACAAAAAGGAAGATAGATCCTACATAACAGAGTGCTTGCTTGGTTATACAACTGATCTTGTGTTCTTTCGGTCCTGCTCGAAGCTATATTTTCAAATACTTTCCAAGGGTATTTCCAAATACAATCCAATATTCAGCTATTTGTCTTTTGAAATAAAATAATATCTAAACACTTACTTCCAAATGTCTTTGAAAGTAATTGAAATAGCCTGAATAGTATTTGAACCCAGGTCTGCATTCAACCGTCTGTGCATGAACTGAATGAAACGCATGAAATATTAAGCTACTGAATGTCATTATTTCGTCTCACCATGTGGGGAAAGATGATTCTGGGGACATCATATCACAACAAATTGCCTCAAGGCAGGCACTGGTTAAATATGCAGAGGGAACCAACCGGAGGGATGACTGGGACAGGAGAAAAACTGTATTCCTGGGGACGGGGTGGCGGGTTGCTCCCGCATGCCTGTCTATAAATACTGCTCTACAGTATATTTTATATTTAGGCACTAATATGTGCTGGTAGTTGGGATGGGACTGACTGAATTGGGCCAGGTATCGGGCCGTATCGGGCCGCCTGTCAACTGGACCGCTCAGGCCTTAAAAAACAACAAACCCCAGAAGGCCGTGCAGCTTCTGCTTGACGGCTCCAACCTGACTGTCTAGAGCTGGGTTGGTTTGACCCACACCTGGCAACCCACCAGATACCTATCTGAGCTGACACACAAGCCTGCCTCACTGGCATTGAAGAAACGAATACTGTTGAAAAGACTGAGAAAAGACTCCCAAATTCCCACTCTAGGCACCGACCAGAGCGACAGGTTTGTACGTATGTGTCTGTGAATTAGTACTTGTGTGTGTATGCATGTGTACGCGCGTTTGTATAGTTATCACATACAGCAGCCTCTGAATGGCAGTGTGGGGGTTGAGCCACATTCAACGGCATTTCAATAAAACTCTCAGCGGCTGGGTATCAAACTGAATATGGAGCCATTTCATGTCCAGACTAATTACAAAAGAAAAACACTGTCCTCAGGGAGAGAGGATTACTGCTGAGAGCCTCCGCTGTTGTACTGTGAAAGACGGAGAGATGGAGAGAGGGAAAGTAGAGGAGAGAAGGATAGGGAGAGAGGGAGAAAACGACTATACTGTGGAAGAGGGAGAGAATGAGAGGGAGAGAGGGAGAAAACGACTATACTGTGGAAGAGGGAGAGAATGAGAGGGAGAGAGGGAGAAAAACGACTATACTGTGGAAGAGGGAGAGAATGAGAGGGAGAAGGAAAGAAAGAAAGCGAGAGGGAAAAAAGGAGAGGGGGAGAGAGAGAGAGAAGGAGAGAGAGAGAGAGATGGAAATAGATGGAAAGAGAGAATAAGGCTAGATGAGTGGGAATGTTGGGGTTTTGATTCATTGTCCATTCCACTGCTCAAAGGAATTGCCATCTGCCAGCACAATACTTCAAACTACAACACAGGTTTACCTTGATGCCTTTACAGCAAAGTCAATGTTAGAGCTGTAAGAGAACAACGAAGAAAACCTTCCTGACCCGTAGTTGCATTCTTACAGATCAGAGATTCCCAAACCTCTCCTTGAGGAAGGTCTGCCAGCTCCACTTAGTTGATCTATTGCAGACAGTAGCACCTTCAAGGGGTCAGTTGACTGTTGGAATCAGACATGCTTGTACTCGATTTGACCCAGTAATTGGAACTGGCTGGGTTGTACCAGAGGAAAGATTTGGGGAAAGTTCTTATGGATGATCTGACCCTTTGAGCCACATACCACGAGAGAGCCAAGTGTTAATCAAACTATAAATGTTCAAAGTTAATCAGTCCTTTCCCTCATTAGGCAAGAGAGGTGGGGAGGGGTGGGAATAATAATTGCTCCCTCTCTACATCAAATAAATAACCTAAGGTTCACAGACACTGTGCCCATGGGATCACATCAACACCTCTCCTATACTGGCCTGGCACTGCCATTCATTTATTTGATCACATCAATCAAATCACTGAATTTAGGTCAGTCAGCCATGTTTCATTTTGGCACGGCTTTAAAAGCAGTGGATGTTTCTCTGAAGCGCTTTCAGGACAGGGTCAGCTGGGGAACGGGAATCCGGGGTTGGTGGAAAAAGATGGATAGGGAGGTGAAGGAGGTCTGTCTGTCTGTCTGTCTGTCTGTCTGTCTGTCTGTCTGTCTGTCTTCTGTCTGTCTGTCTGTCTGTCTGTCTGTCTGTCTGTCTGTCTGTCTGTCTGTGTGTGTGTGTGTGTGTGTGTGTGTGTGTGTGTGTGTGTGTGTGTGTCTGTGTGTGTGTGTGTGTGTGTTGTGTGGTGTGTGTGTGTGTGTGGTGTGTGTTTGGGGGAGGGGTGCTATGCATTTCTAATGACAGCTGCCATACTCCTACTTTCCTTGTGGGCTCAAAGTGGGCTTCGGGAAAGGTCACTGTAAGTGTATGAGTTGCCGCCACACTTAAAACACTTAGAGGTCATTTTTCGTGTTGGTGGTGTTTGTGTGTGTGTTGTGTGTGTGTGTGTGTGTGTGTGTGTGTGTGTGTGTGTGTGTGTGTTGTGTGGTGGTGTGTGTGTGTGTGTGTTGTGTGTGGCGTGGCGTGCGTGCTGCGTGTGTGTGGCTTGTGTGTGGTGGGTGTGCATGTATGTGTGTGTGTGTGTGTTGTCTGTGCATGAACGTATTGTCTGTGTCTGTGTGTCTGGTGTGTCTGTGTGTCTGTGTGTCTGTGCATGAACGTATGTCTGTGTCTGTGTGTCTGTGTGTCTGCAGATGTAAGTCAATGGTGAAGGTAGGGAACATGGGAGAGAAGGGGAGTGGAAAGGACTAGACAACCTATTTCACACGGAGCGGCAGAGAACATTCTCTTTCAGAAAGAGGAAAAAGGCTATTGATTAAACCTGGAGCAGGATTAAGAGCGATACTATTAATGGAAAAGCATGTATCTGGGAGACATCAGTCAAGAACAGCAAGGGGGCCTGAGTCAGCCAGCCAGCCAGCCAGCCAGCCAGCAGCCAGCAGCCAGCCAGCCAGCCTGCACAATCTTTCCAACAAAAGAGAGAAAGCGCGTAGAAAGGAGGTTACCATGGAACAGCAACTGGTAATAACAGAATCAACTTGACCTTTTTTAAACGGCTAAAATAAATCTGAGAGTTCAAATCGATGCTTGCAAACAAAAACATATTCTGCATGCATTCATATTAAATGAAATCGTGTTTCAGGTAGTTTAGCCAGGTAGAGTTTCAGGTTAGTGTTACCCAGGTAGATATTCAGGTAGTTTACCCAGGTAGATAATTCAGGTAGTTTACCCAGGTAGATATTCAGGTAGTTTAGCCAGGTAGATATTCAGGTAGTTTAGCCAGGTAGATATTCAGGTAGTTTAGCCAGGTAGATATTCAGGTAGTTTACCCAGGTAGATATTCAGGTAGTTAGCCAGATATTCAGGTAGTTTACCCAGGTAGATATTCAGGTAGTTACCCAGTAGAGAGTTTCAGGTAGTTTAGCCCAGGTAGATATTTCAGGTAGTTCCAGGTAGATATTCAGGTAGTTTATAGCCAGGTAGATATTCAGGTAGTTACCCAGGTAGAGTTTCAGGTAGTTTACCCAGGTAGAGTTTCATGTAGTTTACTCAGGTAGATATTCAGGTAGTTTACCAGGTAGATATTCAGGTAGTTACCCAGTAGTTCAGGTATTTACCCAGTAGAGTTAGTAGTTACCCAGGTGATATTCAGGTATTCCAGTAGATTCAGGTAGTTTACCCAGGTAGATTTTCAGGTAGTTTACCCAGGTAGATATTCAGGTAGTTACCAGTAGATTTTCAGGTAGTTTAGCCAGGTAGATGATTCAGGTAGTCTTACCCAGGTAGATATTCAGGTAGTTTACCCAGGTAGATATTCACGGTAGTTTACCCAGGTGAGATTTTCAGGTTAGGTAGCCAGGTAGAGTTTCAGGTAGTTTACCCAGGTAGAGTTTCAGGTAGTTTAGCCAGGTAGATTTTCAGGTAGTTTACCAGGGTAGAATTTTCAGGTAGTTTAGCCAGGTAGTATTCAGGTAGTTACCCAGTAGATATTCAGTAGTTTACCCAGGTAGAGTTTCAGGTAGTTAGCCAGTAATTCAGGAGTTTACCCAGGTAGAGTTTCAGGTAGTTTAGCCACGGTAGAGTTTCAGGTAGTTACCCAGAGAGTTTCAGGTAGTTACCCAGGTAGCATTTTCAGAAGTCTTACCCAGGTAGATTTCAGGAAGTTTAGCCAGGTAGAGTTTCAGGTAGTTTACCCAGGTAGAAGTTTCAGGTAGTTAGCCAGGTAGATTTTCAGTAGTTTACCCAGGTAGATTTCAGGTAGTTTAGCCAGGTAGAGTTCAGGTAGTTTACCCAGCTAGATTTCCAGGTAGTTTACCCAGGTAGAGTTTCAGGTAGTTTAGCCAGGTAGATATTCAGGTAGTGTTACCCAGTAGAGTTTTCAGGTAGTTTAGCCAGGTAGAGTTTCAGGTAGTTTACAGGTAGATATTCAGGTAGTTTACCCAGGTAGAGTTTCAAGTAGTTACCCAGGTAGATATTCAGGTAGTTTACCCAGGTAGAGTTTCAGGTATACCCAGTAGAGTTTCAGGTAGTTTAGCCAGTAGAATATTCAGGTAGTTTACCCAGGTAGATATCAGGTAGTTTACCAAGTAGAGTTTCAGGTAGTTTACCCAGGTAGAGTTTCAGGTATTACTCAGTAGATATTCAGGTAGTTTACCCAGGTAGATATTCAGGTAGTTTAGCCAAGGTAGATATTCAGGTAGTTTCACCCAGGTAGAGTTTCAGGTAGTTTACCCAGGTAGATATTCAGGTAGTTTACCCAGGTAGAGTTTCAGGTAGTTTACCCAGGTAAGAGTTCAGGTAGTTTACTCAGGTAGATATTCAGGTAGTTTACTCAGGTAGATATTCAGGTAGTTTACCAAGTAGATTTCAGGTATTACCCAGGTAGAGTTTCATGTAGTTTACTCAGGTAGATATTCAGGTAGTTTACCCAGGTAGATTATCAGGTAGTTTAGCCAGGTAGATATTCAGGTAGTTCACCCAGGTAGAGTTTCAGGTAGTTCACCCAGGTAGATATTCAGGTAGTTACCAGGTAAGATATTCAGGTAGTTTACCCAGGTAGATATTCAGGTAGTTTAGCCAGGTAGATATTCAGGTAGTTTACCCAGGTAAGTTTCAGGTAGTTTACTCAGGTAGATATCAGGTAGTTTACCCAGGTAGATATTCAGTAGTTTAGCCAAGTATTCAGTAGTCACCCAGTAGAGTTTCAGGTAGTTTACCCAGGTAGATATTCAGGTAGTTCACCCAGGTAGAGTTTCAGGTAGTTTACCCAGGTAGATATTCAGGTAGTTTACCCAGGTATTTTGGTATTTTATTAGGATCCACATTAGCTGTTGCGAAAGCAGCAGCTACTCTTCCTGGGTTCCACACAAAACATGAAACATGACATAATACAGAACATGAATAGACAAGAACAGCTCAAGGACAGAACTACATAATTTTTTTTAAAGGCACACGTAGCCTACACATCAATACATACACACAACTTATCTAGGTCACATGGGGGAGAGGCGTTGTGCCGTGAGGTGTTGCTTTATCTGGTTTAAAAAATATGCAATAATGGCTCGATATAATACTGTACGCTTTTTGGAATTTGTTCTGGATTTGGGGACTGTGAAAATATTCCTGGTGGCATGTCTGGTGGGGTAAATGTGTGTGTGTCAGAGCTGTGTGTAAGTTGACTATGCAACACATTAATGTTCCTTATAAAAAGAAGTGATGCAGTCAGTCTCTCTTCAACTCTTAGCCAAGAGAGAGACTGGCTGCATAGTATTGATATCAGCCCTCTGATTACAATGAAGAGCAATATGTGCCGCTCTGTTCTGGGCCAGCGGCAGGTTTTTCCTTGCAGCACTCGACCACACGACTGGACAATAATCAAGATAAGACAAAACTAGAGCCTGCAGGACTTGCTTTATGGAGTGTGGTGTCAAAAAAGCAGAGCATCTCTTTATCACAGACAGATCTCTCCCCATCTTTACAACCATTTAATCCCTATGTTTTGACCATGACAGTTTACAATACAAGGTAACGCCAAGTAATTTAGTCTCCTCAACTTGTTCAACAGAAACATCATTCATTACCAGATTCAGCTGAGGTCTAGAACTTAGGGAATGATTTGTACCAAATACAATGCTCTTAGTTTTAGAGATGTTCAGGACCAGTTTATTACTGGCCACCCATTCCAAAAACACACTGCACCTCTTTTTAAAAGTTTCAGTGAGCTGTGTTGAGCTATGGTTGCTGATGTGAATATGGTTGGATCATCAGCATACATGGACACACATGCTTTGTTTAATGCCAGGGCAGGTCATTGGAGTTTCAAAACAAAGGGTAGAGTTTCTAAACCAGTGGTTCTTAACCTGGGTTCGATCGAACCCCAGGTTCGGGTGAGTCAGTCTCAGGGGTTCGGCGGAGGTCAAGACACACATCCGACTCATATGATTCGTGATGACACTCCCCGCTTGGCCATCATTGGCTGCAGGTGATCACGCTACATCGCTTGGCCTATCTGTGCTGCAGGAATTTGGGCGCTCAGTAGTCGACTTGTGACTGTCGTGATGGTACGTCTTGTGATTTCTTTCTTAATATTTTAATCCCTTCATACTTGCTATGTCGAGCAAAAAAAGAAGTGGTCGGACGAATATGTACATAATGGATTCACATGTATAACGGAACGTGATGGGAGTCAGTGCCCTAACTGCATGATTTGCAATGCCAAGTTGAGCAATTCTAGCTAGCACCGGCAAAACTAGAGAACACTTCCTTAAGCTGCATGGAGATGGAAAATACAAGAACACAACGCTCGCTGAATTCAAGGTGAAGAGAGCCAGATTCGATGAAAAGGCTACTCTGCCTGTTCTCGGCTTTGTACCCATTAACAAACCGATCCTCACAGCATCGTACGAAGTTGCGCTTACCTGATCGCAAAGCAGGGCAAAACCACACACCATTGGTGAAACACTCATAAAACCAGCTGTGTTGAAGATAGCGAATATCATGCTGGGAAAAGAGCTGAAGTTAAGTTATCCCAAATTCCTCTTTCAAATGACACCATCAGCGACGGAATAGAGGACATGAGCAAAGACATCTTGGCTCAAGTAGTTGCAGATCTGATTTCAAGCCCGGCAAAAATTCAGCCTTCAACTCGACGAGACCACAGACGTTTCCAATCTAAGCCAGCTTCCTGTATTCGAGCGCTTTGTGAAAGACGACGTGATAAAGGAAGATTTCTTATTTGTAAGCCTCTTACAACAACAACTAAGGCAGCCGATGTGAAAACTTGTGGAGACTTCTTCAAAGACAACAATCTTTCGTGGGATATGGTTCTGCAGTTTGTTCGGACGGAGCTCCAGTCATGCTGGGAAGAAAGTCTGGTTTTGGTGCGCTAGTGAAAGCCGATGCGCCACACATCATTGTTACGCATTGTATTCTGCACAGGCATGCGTTGGCAACAAAAACCTTGCCTCCAAAACTGGCAGAAGTATTAAAAATTGTAGTGGAATGCGTGAACTATGTCGCAACTAGTGCTCTGAGCACCGCATCTTCAGTGAGCTGTGTAAAAGAATGGGCTCTGAATTCGAGGTACTTCTGTACATTCTAACGTTCGGTGGTTTTCCCGCGACAGGTGCTGAATCGTGTTTTTGCCTTGCGTGTAGAATTAGCCCTGTTTTTGCAAGAGCACCAACATTGTCATGCAGATTGCTTCAAAAATTCTGAGTTCATTCTCATTTAGCGTACATGGCTGATATCTTCGCAGCTCTCAACCATCTCAATCAAAAGATGCAGGGCGGTGAGGTCAACATCATCGAAGCGGAGGAAAACCTGAAGGCTTTTCAAAAAAAGCTACCGTTATGGAAACGACGAACAGAAGAACGAACTTCGCAAACTTTCCCTGCTGGACGACTGTAAAGTAAGATCGAAGATGTATCTGGAATCGAGAGACATTTCTGTACCGCGCGGAACTGAAGCAAGACAATTGCCACGCACTTAGATGAGCTTGCAAAGTCTCTCGACGGATACTTCCCTACAAGAGAGTCATATCCAGCTGGGTGAGACAAGCCGTTCACGTTTAGTGTTGAGACAACAATGTCAATGATGAATACCTCGATGAAATCATTGAAAATTCACAGAGCCAGGTTCAACAGCAACTCTTCAGAACAACACCGCTTTCAACGTTTTGGTGTCAACAAATGGTAACGTACCCTGTATTGCTAAAAAAGCTCTGGAGATTTTCATACCGTTTGTTACAACATATCTTTGCGAGCAATCCTTTTCGAGGATGCTGGACATAAAAACGAAGAAAAGGAACAGACTTTGTTGCGAAAATGACATGAGAGTGGCACTTGCCAAGGTGAAGCCGCGCATTTCTGAACTGGTCCTGAAAGGCAACAGCAGAAGTCACACTGATTTGCAGTAAATATTCATTATTATGTTTTTGTTTTTGTGTGAAAATCATGTTTTGATGATTTTTCTTTGAACACACAGTATTGATGTTGATGAACGGTTCATTTTGTGCACCAGTAAAATATATACCATGTTTGAATTTGAAAAAATCCTATTTTATTTTCCAAATAAGAAGGGTTCGGTGAATGCGCATATGAAACATTGGGGTTCAGTACCTCCAACAAGGTTAAGAACCACTGCTCTAAACTAAACACAGTGGGCAAAATGCCCTGCACTGTAAAAAAACAAATATTCTGGGGGAATTGAAATTTACTCAAAAACATCCAACATACTGTACATTACGAGATAAAAATGAATGCAGGTCGTTTCAATGGATGTGAGGAATTCACATTGATAATTTACTTTCGGATAAATTTCATAGAAAGTATATTTCTATAATTAGTATTAAGCAGTAGTTGTGCCATGAGGATGATGTAACGGATCATGATGAACGTCCTGTATATTAAAAGTGTCAGGCAAGTTGACGTCCAGTGATGAGACCTCCCGTTCCCACCAGCACCCCTATATATGTCACAGGCTAATGCAGCATCCTGCACCGTGCATTTCTACCTCCAACTACTGCTGGAGATTGAGCTTCTGTGTTCAACAACGTCTGCATTTCTACCTCCAACTACGCTGGAGATTAGCTCTGTGCTCAACAACGTCTGCATTTCTACCTCCAACACTGCTGGAGGATTGAGCTCTGTGTTCAACAGCGTCTGCATTTCTACCTCCAACTACTGCTGGAGGATTGAGCTCTGTGCTCAACAACGTCTGCATTTCTACCTCCAACTACTGCTGTGGGTTGAGCTCTGTGTTCAACAGCGTCTGCATTTCTACCTCCAACTACTGCTGGAGGATTGAGCTCTTGTTCAACAACGTCTGCATTTCTACCTCCAAACTACCGCTGGAGATTGAGCTCTGTGCTCAACAACGTCTGCATTTCTACCTCCAACTACTGCTGAGGTGTGAGCTTCTGTGCTCAACAACGTCTGCATTTCTACCTCCAACTACTTGCTGGTGGGTTGAGCTCTGTGTTCAACAGCGTTCTGCATTTCTACCCCAACTACTGCTGGGGGATTGAGCTCTGTGTTCAACAGCGTCTGCATTTCTACCTCCAACTACTGCTGGGGGATTGAGCTCTGTGTTCAACAGCGTCTGCATTTCTACCTCCAACTACTCCTGGGTATGAGTCTGGTTCAACACGTCTGGCATTGCTACCTCCAACTACTGACTGGAGGATTGAGCTCTGTGGCAACGAACGTCTGCATTTCTACCTCCAACTACTGCTGGAGGGTTGAAGCTCTGTGTTCAACAACGTCTGGCATTTCTACCTCCAACTACTGTGGAGGATTGAGCTCTGTGTTCAACAGCGTCTGCATTTCTACCTCCAACTACTGCTGGAGGATTGGAGCTCTGTGTTCAACAACGTCTCATTTCTACCTCAACTAACTGGAGGTTGAGCTCTGTGTTCAACAGCGTCTGCATTTCTACCTCCAACATACTGCTGGAGGATTGAGCTCATGTGTTCAACAACGTCTGCATTTCTACCTCCAACTACTGCTGGAGGATTGAGCTCTGTGTTCAACAGCGTCTGCATTTCTACCTCCAACTACTGCTGGAGGATTGGAGCTCTGTGTTTCAACAACGTCTGCATTTCTACCTCAACTACTGCTGGAGGATTGAGCTCTGTGTTCAACAGCCGTCTGCATTTCTACTCCACACTACTGCTGGAGGATTGAGCTCTGTGTTCAACAACGTCTGCATTTCTACCTCCAACTACTGCTGGAGGATTGAGCTCTGTGTTCAACTAGCGTCTGCATTTCACCTCCAACTACTGCTGGAGATTGGAGCTCTGTGTTCAACAACGTCTGCATTTCTACCTCCAACTACTGCTGGAGGATTGAGCTCTGTGCTCAACAACGTCTGCCGAAATGGGTTCAAATGGCAAATGATCAAATACATGAAGCAATATTAACCATTAAGTGTTTGTGAAATATTTGGGGTGTTCAGAAATATTTGTCACCTCAACTTATATTTAATCATATTATAAGTAAATCCAATTTAGCATATTTTTATGGATATTATTAATTCCATGGATTTACCTTATTTGTGTAAATTCAAACAACTTATTTTTTTTTAAACTAAAAACATAGGAAATTACATCTGTGTAATTTGTTGCTGTCACTAAAAAAAAAGTAGTAGATACAAAACCACATGTTTTTATAGTTAGTGTGAAATATTATAGTTAGTGTGAAATATTATGGTTAGTGTGGAATATTAAGATCTGTGTGCAGTTAGCGCCTGTTCCATTGCAAGAGAAAAATGTCATACCTTTTTGTAGGGTATGCACTACTAGTGTTTAACACTTCCTGGTTTGAGGCCAATCTCTTGGTCTCAGCCTCAGAGAGATTGTACCTGTACGTGGAAATGTGTGTCACTAAATAATGAAGTATGTTTCAAACACAAACGTTCAGTGGTAGAAACGTTGCACCACAAGAATACACCGTTGAATCATCTATAATACTTTAGGAAATACTTTAAGCTCCTTGAACACAGCATGTCAGCGACTTTGTGCATGTTGTTTTTTTATGCATGTGTGCGAGTGTGTGTGTGCGTGCGTGCGTGCGTGCGTGCGTGCGTGCGTGCGTGCGTGCGTGCGTGCGTGCGTGTGTGTGTGTGTGTGTGTGTGTGCGTACGAGTATGTCTGCGTGCGTGAGTGTGTGCGTACATTTGGCCGTGTATGTCTATATATCTTCTTAGCGGTTTATTTTCTCAGTGAGTACCATTTCCCCTTCACTTAGACATTTTTCGGTTTTTTTCCAACGACCCCTTGAAACCACTGTGAGGATAATACTAGGACACACCTACAGGACTGTTAACCCGATGCTATTAATGAGGAAATAAACGTAGACACGAGAGAAGGAAACGAGATGAGGGGATAGGAAACGAGGAGAGAGGAGAGGAGAGTAAAGACGAGTGTCAGACTCCATCGCGTTATTAATGCTGTGTTTTGCCGGCTACAGTGAGATGCTTTTAAGTGCTTACGCACGGACAGGCTGAACATTTGCCCTGCGGCAACAACCAATTATGATTAATCAAGGCCTCAAATCAATGCCATGTGATATTAAGCCCCTTCCCATGTTAAGTAACCTGACGTCACACACCCTCTGTGTTCAGGGCCCTCTCTGTGGCTGTGTCACAAAGAGCACACTATTCCCTAGATAGTGGACTACAGTCTTTGTCACCCCAGAGTGCCCCCCCCCCCCCCCCTCTGAAGGTAACGTCTTCTCTCCAGTGCTACAAAGGTTTAAAACCTAAATGGTGTGAATGCCTCTTTACATAATGAGCCGCACTTTGTCACATTTGTTATGAAGGCCAATGCAAACAGACTGGTAATTAAAATGACTCGCTCTCCACAGCGGGAGCAGAGATTAAAGGTGAAAAGCTCTTCACACTACATGCAGCATGCGTATGGTGGTGTGGTGGTGCGTTATATCTGCGAGAGCCCCTGGTGTGTGTGTTGTGTTTTACGTGTGTCGAGCGGTACTGTACTGGTGTGATCGTGCGTGTACTGTACTGTGCGTGTTGAGGGTGGTATGTTTCTTGGGCTGTTACCGTGTGTGTGACGGTGTATGTTCTTGGGTGTACCGTGTGTGTGACGGTGTATGTGCATGGGATGTTACTGTGTGTGTGATGGTGTATGTTTACTGGAGTGTTGTACTGTGTGTGTGATGGGGTTATGTTACTGTATGTGTGTACTGTGTGTGTGGCAATGCATGTTATGTGTGTTCTGTGTGTGTGACAGTTTATGTTCGAGTGTGACTGTGTGGTTGGCGGTGTATGGTATGTGTGTACTGTGGTTGTGACTGTGTATGTTATGTGGGTACTCTGTGTGTGACTGTGTATGTTCCTGTGTGACTGTGTGTGTGACTGTGTAGTTCCTGTGGACTGTCGGTGTGACTGTGTGTGTGACTGTGTGTGTGTTCATCCATTTGTTGAGACTGTAGCCATGAGCATTATATGTGCCTGTCTGTTTGACCAATGTCTACTCATGGGACAGGAAACACACCATGTATGCCAGGCATTAAGTTCAGAGCATATGAAAGGAGCCTTCGTTGTGGAGCCTCTAGAGGGAAGGTGTCAACAATACCCCAGTATTCAGCTCCAGGAGAGGGAGAGAGAGAGAGAGAGAGAAGAGAGAGAAGAGAGAGAGAGAGAGAGAGAGAGAGAGAGAGAGAGAGAGAGAGAGAGAGAGAGAGAGAGAGGAAAACCTAAACAGAATATTTGACCTCTTAGCTTGCCTATCAAATCTAAACATTTCAAACAGAGAAAATGAATAACAATGACAAATGGTTTGATGAAGAATGCAAAAACCTAAGAAAGAAAATGAGAAACCTATCCAACCAAAAACATAGAGACCCAGAAAACCTGAGTCTATGCCTTCAGTATGGTGAATCACTGAAACAATACAGAAATACACTACGGAAAAAGAAGGAACAGCACGTCAGAAATCAGCTCAATGTAATTGAAGACTCCTTAGACTCTAACCACTTCTGGGAAAATTGGTAAACACTAAACAAACAACAACACAAAGAGTTATCTATCGAAAATTGAGATTTATGGGTAAACCACTTGTCCAATCTTTTTGGCCCTATAACAAACAACAAACAGCAAAAACATATACATGATCAAATAAAAATATTAGATTCTCCAATTACCTTGAATGAACTACAGGACAAAATGAAACCCTCCAACCCTAAAAGGCCTGTGATGTTGATGGTATCATCAATGAAATGATCAAATACACAGGCCACAAATTCCAATTGGCTATATTTAAACTCTTTAACATCATCCTTAGCTCTGGCATATTCCCAAATATTTGGAACCAAGGACTGATCACCCTAATCCACAAAAGTGGATACAAATTTGACCCCAATAACTACCGTGGTATATGCGTCAACAGCAACCTTGGGAAAATTCTCTGCATTATCATTAACAGCAGACTTGTACATTTCCTCACTGATAACAATATACTGAGCAAATGTCAAATTGGCTTTTTACCAAATTACCGTACAACAGAACACGTATTAACCCTGCACACCCTAATTAACAAACAAACAAAAACAAAGGCAAAATCTTCTCATACTTTGTTGATTTAAAAAAAATGTTTGACTCAATTTGGCATGAGGGTCTGCTATACAAATTGATGGAAAGTGGTGTTGGGAGAAAAACATACGACATTATAAATCCATTTACACAAACAACAAGTGTGCAGTTAAAATGGGCAAAAAACACAGACATTACATTCCACAGGGCCGTGGGGTGAGACAGGGATGCAGCTCAAGACCCCTTCAACATACAGTTGAAGTCAGAAGTTTACATACACTTAGGTTGGACTCATTTTTCAACAACTCCACAAATTTCTTGTTAACAAACTATAGTTTTGGCAAGTCGGTAAGGACATCTACTTTGTGCATGACACAAGTAATTTTTCCAACAATTGTTTACAGACAGATTATTTCACTTAGAATTCACCAAACGCCTGAAGGTACCATGCTCATTTGTACAAACAATAGTACGCAAGTATAAACACCATGGGACCACGCAGCCGTCATACCGCTCAGGAAGGAAACACGTTCTGTCTCCTAGAGATGAACATACTTTGGTGCGAAAAGTGCAAATCAATCCCAGAACAACAGCAAAGGACCTTGTGAAGTAGCTGGAGGAAACAGGTACAAAAATATCTATATCCACAGTCAAACGAGTCCTATATCGACATAACCTGAAAGGAAATTCAGCAAGGAAGAAGCCACAGCTCCAAAACTGCCATAAAAAAGCCAGACTACGGTTTGCAACTGAACATGGGGACAAAGATCGTACTGTTTGGAGAAATGTCCTCTGGKCTGATGAAACAAAAATAGAACCGTTTTGCCATAATGACCATCGTTATGTTTGGAGGAAAAGGGGGAGGCTTGCAAGCCGAAGAACACCATCCCAGCCGTGAAGTACGGGGTGGCAGCATCATGTTGTGGGGGTGCTTTGCTGCAGGAGGGACTGGTGGCACTTCACAAAATAGATGGCATCATGAGGGAGGGAAATCATGTGGATATATTGAAGCAACATCTCAAGACATCAGTCAGGAAGTTAAAGCTTGGTCGCAAATGGGTCTTCCAAATGGACATTGACCCCAAGCATACTTCCAAAGTTGTGGCAAAATGGCTTAAGGACAACAAAGTCAAGGTATTGGAGTGGCCATCACAAAGCTCTGTCCTCAATCCTATAGAACATTTGTGGGCAGAAATGAAAAACTGTGTGTGAGCAAGGAGACTTACAAACCTGACTCAGTTACACCAGCTCTGTCAGGAGGAATGGGCCAAAATTCACACAACTTTATTGTGGGAAGCTTGTGGAAGGCTACCCGAAATGTTTGACCCAAGTTTAACAATTTAAAGGCAATGCTACCAAATACTAATTGAGTGTATGTAAACCTCTGACCCACTGGGAATGTGATGAAATAAATAAAAGCTGAAATAAATCATTCTCTCTACTATTATTCTGACATTTCAATATTCTTAAAATAAAGTGGTGATCCACATTTTTACTAGGATAAAATGTCAGGATTTGTGAAAAACTAAGTTCAAATGTATTTGGCTCAGGTGTATGTAAACTTCAGACTGTATACATGTCACGACTTCCACCGAAGTCGGTCCCTCTCCTCGTTCGTTCGGCGGTCGACGTCACCGGCCTTCTAGCCATCGCCGATCCACTTTTCATTTTCCATTTGTTTTGTCCTTGTCTTACACACCTGGTTTCAATCCCCCATTACTTGTTCATTATTTAACCCTCTGTTCCCCCATGGTTGTTTGTGAGTGATTGTTTGTTTGTAATACGGTCCATTATTGTGGGCTCGATTAATTGTGTTGTATTTGTGAATATTTGAGTAAATTACGTTTATTACTCATATCTGCTGTCCTGTGCCTGACTCCTCTACACCAGCTACACACAGGCACTATTACAATATATCAACGAATTGGCGAGGTTATTAGAACAGAACCCTACTAGAATCTGAAGTCAAATGTCTACTGTTTGCTGATGATCTGGTGCTTCTGTCACCAACCAAGGAGGGCCTACAGCAGCATCTAGATCTTCTGCACAGATTCTGTCAAATCTGGGCCCTGACAGTAAATCTCAGTAAGACAAAAATAATGGTGTTCCAAAAAAGGTCCAGTTGCCAGGACCACAAATACAAATTCCATCGAGACACCATTGCCCTAGAGCACACAAAAAACGATACATACCTCGGCCTAAACATCAGCACCTCAGGTAACTTCCACAAAGGCCTTCTATGCCATCAAAAGGAACATAAAATTCAACATACCAATTAGGATCTGGCTAAAAATACTTGAATCAGTTATAGAACCCATTGCCCTTTATGATTGTGAGGTCTGGCGTCCGCTCACCAACCAAGAATTCACAAAATGGGACAAAAACCAAATTGAAATTCTGCATGCAGAATTCTGTAAAAATATCCTCAGTGTAAAACACCAAATAATGCAGGCAGAGCAGAATTAGACCGATACCCGCTAATTATCAAAATCCAGAAAAGAGCTGTAAATTATACAACCACCTAAGAGAAAGCAATTCCCTCTTTCAGGCTATGTGCACACTGCCCACAAAATGAGGTGGAAACTGAGCCCATCTTCCTAACCTCCTACCAAATGTATGACCATATTAGAGACACATATTTCCCTCAGATTACACAGATCCACAAAGAATTCGAAAACAAACCCAATTTTGATAAACTCCCATATATATTGGGTGAAATACCACTGTGCCATCACAGGAGCAAGATTTGTGACCTGTTGCCACAAGAAAAGGGCAACCAGTGAAGAACAAACACCATTGTAAATACAACCCATATTTATGTTTATTTATTTTCCCTTTTGTACTTTAACCATTTGCACATCGTTACAACACTGTATATATACATAATATGACATTTGAAATGTCTTTATTCTTTTGGAACTTTTGTGAATGTAATGTTTACTGTTCATTTTTATTGTTTATTTCACTTTTGTTTATTATCTATTTCACTTGTTTTGACTATGTAAACATATGTTTCCCATGCCAATAAAACCCCTTAAATTGAAATTGAATTGAGAGAGTAGAAACAGAAAAACCTTCACATAAAGTCTAAAGATTGATTGTGTGTCTGTATGTGTGTGAGAAGTGTGGTTTGCCTGAGGTGACTCCCGGAAAATAGGTTGTGAACAGGTTGCAATGAAGGGGCTGTGAGAGGGATAGGCTAGATTGCAAGGGACTATATACATCCACTGGGAGGGAGACAGTAGAGGGTCAATTGGTTCCTCTGCCTTCTCTTCTGTTCTCTCTCTCTGTCTCTCTCTCTAGCTTCCTCAGTACTGTCTACTCTCTCTTGGTACTTCTTCTGTCTCTTCTGTTCGCTACTCTTCTGTCTCTTCTGTGGTATATCTCTCATCAGTGTCTCAGTCTTCATCTCTCTGTCTCTCTCTCTGTTCTTCTTCGTGGCAGTTGTGTGTCTGCGTTCTGCCTGGATCTCTCTTGTCTTCTCTCTCTCTGTCTCTCGTCTCTCTCTGGTCTCGTCTCTCTCTGTCTCTCGTCTCTGTCTCTCTCTTTCTCGGCGTCTTTCTGTCTCTCTTCTGTCTTCTCTCTCTCTCGTTCTCTCTGTTGTCTCGGTTCGTCTTTCTCTCTCTCTCTCTTCTCTCTCTCTCTCATCTCTCTCGCTCTCTCTGCCGTCTCTCGTCGTCTCTGTCTCTTCTTGTAATAATGGTTGGCCCTGTTTTGGATAGTTTCAGAAAATTGCTTGCTGGTATTATCCGGACGTAAGTGCAGATCTAGAGTAAGGATTGGGTGATAGTGTAGTAAGCAAGGTTACTATCCCTGTTACTTTCGCCAATCAACGCAAATTCAGATACGTGCTTCATTATAGCAGGCTATGAATTGATCTGACGTATTGCAAACAGGACTAGACTTTGATGTCAATGAAATATTTTGAATAGTAATTGAGTACAGAAGATTTCTAAGCTATATGATCCACCAGTGCATCACACTAGTACTTAGTCTGCATTATGCATTGCCTTATATCCGTGCTGCTGACCTGAAACTGTTCCACAGTAATTCAGGACAAGTGATACTGGAGGCATTACAATAGGACTCCTCCATAAGGGATTTGATCTCACAAAAGCCGGTCCACCATTTCTAGCCACCAGGCTATAAATGTCATTTAGCAGATAGCGATTGGTTTTGTGATTGCGTGTGGGTGTTTGTGCCTATGTGTGTGCGTGACGGTGTGGCGTGTGTGCGTGACGGTGTCGTGTGTGCGTGAACGGTGTGTGTGTGTCGTGACCCAGTTTCCCCTATCCATCTAAAAGCACATTACTACAGTTTAGAAACACATTGATTAGTCCATGTTAGATAAAACAATGGCTAATGTTCCCTTCGATCCCAATTTGTTGGGCATAGTAATTAGGGCAGACGATGTTGTGCTAGCCATAGGGGATGTCATTGTGGACCACGTCACAATAGGCAGGTCATGGTAATGCGCTAATACTTATTACCACATCCCACTTCCCAGTCTGTGATCAGTGATCTATAATAAACACACACACAAACACACACACACACAACACACACACACACACACACACAGCACACACACACACACACACACACACACACAAGCAACACAGCACACACACACACACACACACACACACACACACACACACCACACACACACACACACACACACACACACACACCACACACACGACAGACAGACCACGAACAGACGAACACACACACACACACACACACACACACACCACAAACAACAGAACACACACAGACACGAGCAACACACCACACAACACAGCACACACATCCACCACACACACACACCACGACAGACAGACAGACGAACAGACAACACAAACAGCACACAACCAGACAGAACAACGAGAACACACACACACACGACACAACACAACACCACACACACACACACACAGCACAGCACCACAGACAGCACGAACAAAACAGAACAACACACAACACACACACACACACAGACAGACAGACGAACAACACAACACACCACACAACACCACCCAACAACAGACAGACAGACAGCAGACAGACACACACACACAGGAGACAGACAGACCAGACAACAACACACAACCACATGCATGGCCCACCGAGAGCGAACGACAACACACCACACACACAGCAGCACACACCAGCAGCAGACACACGACACAAACATCTCCACCACTCGCACTTAGACGACGACACAATCACACACATCACACAGCACCACACACACACAGCGCAGGGCACGAACACACACACTCACCAACTAGTTCCACAGCGGACCACTACACGACTACAACTGCACACATCAGCACACACCATACTAGGCAGGTCCCAGGCAGCACACAGATCAACAAGAGACGAACAGCGAACACACACGACAAACACGACACACACACACACACACACAGACACACAACAAAACAACACCCACACACAACGACACAACCAAGACGACAGACACGACGAACAGACAGGAAGACAGACAGCAGACAGACACAGACAGACAGGACAGACAGACAGACAGACAGACAGACAGACAGACAGAGACAGACAGGACAGACAGACGAGAGCGAGACAGACAGGACGAGAAGACCAAGACAGACGACAGACAGACAGACAGGGCAGACAGAACGCGACAGACAGACAGACAGACGAGACAGGCAGACAGGCAGAACAGACAGACAGACAGCAGACAGACAGACAGACAGACAGACAGACAGACAGACAGAGCAGACAGACAGACGGCCGACAGGCAGGCAGGCAGGCAGGCAGGCATACATTCACACACAGACACAGACAGACCAAGGCGTAGCAGAAGCCCCTAAAACCCAGACAACATGCAGGTTCCCCTGATCTTCAGGGGCCTCGGCTCGTCTCCTGAAACAAAACAATAGATACGGTGCATTCGAAAAGTATTCAGATCCATTGACTTTTTCTACGTTTTTCTACGTTACAGCCTTAATCTAAATATATTTTATTTATTTAACCAGGTAAATTGACTGAGAATACATTCACAGTTACAGCAACAACCTAGGGAATACTCACAGGGGAGAGGTGATGAATGAGCCAATTGTAAGATGGGGATGATTAGGTGACCGTGATGGTATGAGGGCCAGATTGGGAATTTAGCCAGGACACCAGGGTTAACACCCCTGCTCTTACAATAAGTACCATGGGATTTTTTGTGTCCAAAGAGCGTCACGACACCCGTTTAACATCCCATCTAAAAGACAGCAAACTACACAGGGCAATATCTCTAGTCACTGCCCTGGGATATATTTTAGATCAGAGGAAAGGGTGCCTCCTACTGGCCCTCCAACACCACATCCAGCAGCATGTGGTCTCCCATCCAGGGACCAACCAGGAACAACCCTGCTTAGCTTCAGAAGGAAGCCAGCAGTGGGACGCAGGGCAGTATGCTCCTGGCCACTGAACTTTTTTCCTCATTAAACTACTCACAATACCCCAGAATGACATCACAATACCCAAGAATGACATCACATTACCGCAGAATGACATCACATTACCGCAGAATGACAAAGCAAAAACAGGTTTTTAGACATTTTTGCACATTTATTACAAATAAAAAACATAAATATCTTATTTACATAAGTATTCAGACCCTTTCCTACAGTATGAGATTCGAACATTGAGCTCAGCTGCATCCTGTTTCCATTGATCATCCTTGAGATGTTTCTACAACTTGATTGGAGTCCAGCTGTGGTATATTCAATTGATTGGACATGATTTAGAAAGGCACACACCTGTCTATTTAAGGTCCTACAGTTGATAGTGAATGTCAGAGCAAAAACCAAGCCATTAGGATTAAGGAATTGTACGTAGAGCTCCGAGAGGATTGTGTCGAGGCACAGATCTGGGGAAGGATATCAAAAAAATGTCTGCAGCATTGAAGATCCCCAAGAACACAGTGGCCTCCATCGTTCTTAAATGGAAGAAGTTTGGAAGCACCAAGACTCTTCCTAGAGTTGGCCGACCCGGCCAAACTGAGCAATCGGGGGAGAAGGGCCTTGGTCAGGGAGGTGACCAAGAACCCAATGGTCACTCTGACAGAGCTCTAGAGTTCCTCTGTGGAGATGGGAGAAACTTCCATAAGGACAACCATCTCTGCAGCACTCCACCAATCAGGCCTTTATGGTGGAGTGGCCAGACGGAAGCCATTCCTCAGTAAAAGGCACATGACAGCCCGCTTGGAGTTTGCCAAAAGGCCCCTAAAGACTCTCAGTTCATGAGAAACAAGACTCTCTGGTCTGATGAAACCAAGATTGAACTCTTTGGTCTGAATGCCAAGTGTCATGTCTTGAGGAAACCTGGCACCATCCTTACGGTGAAGCATGGTGGTGGCAGCATCATGCAGTAGGGATTTTTTTCAGCAGCAGGGACTGGGAGACTTGTCAGGATTGAGGGAAAGATGAACAGAGCAAAGTACAGAAAGATCCTTGATAAAAAACTGCTCCAGAGCGATCAGGACCTCAGACTGGGGTGAAAGTTCACCTTCCAACAGGACAACGACCCCAAGTACACAGCCAAGACAACGCAGGAGTGGCTTTGGGAAAAGTCTCTGAATGTCCTTGAGTGGCTCAGCCAGAGCCCGGACTTGAACCCGATCAAACATCTCTGGAGAGACCTGAAAATAGTTGTTCAGCGACGTTCTAGAAAACATATGTCTAGAAAACTATTTTGTTTTAATCCCAAAATCAAATCAAATCAATTGCCCATGGCAATAGTTTTTCGAAGGATGTAAATGTCTCCTCCCTCCTCCTCCATCTTTAGGCTGACGGAGATTTTGTTCGTTTTTTGGGGGCTCATAAAATTGTGCTACACCAGTGCACCATCACCACAGGGCACATCCACGACTAAATGTGTGTTGGCTACAGGCGTTTTTCTGTGTGACCAGCCTTGGGAAGGTAGAGAGAGCTTCAGTCAGTGAAGGGATCTGATGCCTCTCCGGGCATTGTGTGTGTGGATGACGCGTCCAGGCCTGCGCTCAGATCCTCATTTCATGCATGGGGAACCATCTGGTTCTCTCCTGTACAACTGGCACCGTGACGATAATTAAAGAGGAAAATAGCTCCACTCCTGGCATCATCTGGTAGAGTAGCCCTGTCCCCCAGCTCCCAACACGCACAGGCCTCAACCCCTCACCAAATAATGCTGCACACAACGCTTGATCTGACGAGCAAAGACAACATGCCCGTGTGTGTGTCTTTTGCGTGTGTGTGTGTGTGTGTGTGTGTGTGTGTGTGTGTGTGTGTGTGTGTGTGTGTGTGTGTGTGTGTGTGTGTAGGAAAGAGCATGTCCAGTATATTGGCTACTGTGTGTGTATTAGGGATCTACCAAGTTTCAATAGCAGGAATAATTCATATTTATCCAGAGTCACAGGAAATACTGCAAAAATCAGGAGTGCCCGTTTAAAGCGTTTAAAACCGACACATAGACACTATGCCAGGGTTCTCCAAAAATAAGATTGTAACTGTGCCACATTTCTGGCTTGGCTGAGCCACTATGTAAAGATTTCACAGGAAGTGATACTTAGCAATGATAGAGTAATAATGTTGTTGTGAATTGTGAAACAGGTCGTTCATAAATTCAGACCGTTATTATGTTCCTCAGTTTATTCAGCACATTTCAGCAGTCGGCCTAGGCTATCTTGAAACAGAGCACGCTCAGGACGCACTCCGAGTAGGCTATAGCGTTGTCGAATCATACAAACTTTGTAACGGCAGTTAAACAAAAGACAAATGACTAAAGCTTCTAAGCTTCCCTCGAACGAATGACAGAATATCTCCAGAATTTGGCAAAATTGAGTTTATGATTATACAGATAGATAGCAGATCAGCTCATGAATAACGGGGGATGAAGAAAATAAATTGTTTAAATATCAAGGTATCTTAACAAGAACCAACTCTGTTTAAAAAAGATATCCATTTGTACTCTCATACCGTTTCTTGATCACACACTCTCTATCGAAGCTCTCATACAGACAGCAATACGAGAGAGCGCAGAGAAGCGGGGAAAATGTTATAGTGCTATTTTGACATGCATAGCCCAGGTGTGCTTTGATAATGCAACCTATGGCTACAGAATTAAGTTAGGAATATTCATGCGAAACAGGACTCAGGATTTTGAGTTTGAGTGGGATTGGGACGATAGGAAAATAGCCTAGGCTCTATATGAGGCTATATAAGGCCTTATTGACATGAGTCAATAGATACATAATACTAGGATACATTATTGCATGCTAAATGTTTGTGATCAGTGATAGATGAGAAAACGTATACGTGAGCCACCACTTCCACTTGTACAGCCAGAGATCAATTAACCAAATAAACAGACAGACATTCAGAGAAACAAAATCACACAGACTTTTAGCTAACATTTCCCCAGCCTAAATGCTACCAAATATGGAAACGGAGATTCAGTGAAAAAAAACATCTGACCATGATTGATTTATCTAGACTAGTCCCCCCCCGCGCTACAAGCACGATGGCGTGGTCCCAATCAAAATGATGCTGAAATTATAATCTAGGTCAGTGGAGGTTGATACCATTTAAAATGAGGGAGGTTGATTATTTTATTTTTCATGAGCATGGCCTTATTTCTATTACAGCATATCGGATGACTGTCATTCATATTCCATTCACCCAGTTCAATGTAACAGCGATAGGTTTAGGCTACTACATGATGCTCCGATTTTCCCTATACACATCATGAGGTTGCTACAACCTAGCCTAGGAATGAAAGTGTGTAATGTAGGTGGTGCACAGGTTGAAATAAATTTGAGTAATCAAGGTGACTGATAGTGACACATTCAATACCACCTTGCATACACGTGCTAGCATCTAGGTGATCTAGGTTGCAATCATTAGTCCAACAGTTGCAAATTAGTTTCTATTGGACATTTTTGGGTATGTTTTTCCCCGTTTTGTTTTGTTTGCTTCCGTTTAAGAAACAGAATCGGCAGAATGAATACACCCCTGATCACCCGCAAACCCAGAACTAGCAGCCACATATAATGGGGGAGAAGGGCCTTGGTCGGGGAGGTGACCAAGAACCTGATGGTCACTCTGACAGAGCTCCAGAGTTCCTCTGTGGAAGATGGGAGAACCTTCCAGAAGGACAACCATCTCTGCAGCACTCCACCAATCAGGCCTTTATGGTAGAGTGGCCAGGTGGAAGCCACTCCTCAGTGAAAGGCACATGACAGCCCGCTTGGAGTTTGCCAAAAGGCACCTAAAGACTCTCAGACCATGTGAAACCAAGATTGGACTCTTTGGCCTGAATGCCAAGCGTCACATCTTGGAAAACCTGGTACCATCCCAAAGGTGAAGCATGATGGTGGCAGCATCACACAGTGGGATGTTTTTCAGCGGCATGGACTGGGAGAATAGTCAGGATGTAGCGAACAGAAAGTTAGCTTGGAGTTGTTTAACCCTCTTGGTTCAGGCATCTCTCCATTCCCCTGGGGTTATTTAAGTATCTTGGTTCAGACAACTCTCCATCCCCTTGGGGTTATTTAACCATCTTGGTTCAGACATCTCTCCATCCCCTTGGGGTTGTTTAAGCATCTTGGTTCAGACATCTCTCCATTCCCCTGGGGTTGTTTAACCATCTTGGTTCAGACATCTCTCCATTCCCCTGGGGTTGTTTAACCATCTTGGTTCAGACATCTCTCCATTCCCCTGGGGTTGTTTAACCCTCTTGGTTCAGACATCTCACCATCTGGCTCCCCATTGAAACTACCAACTGATGTTTGACTTGGACGCATTCAACACAGGCCATAAACACCGACCAAAACACACACAAAACACATTGGCAAAGTCGACAGTACAGTAAACAGGCACTTTTCACATGCTAGAGTCTACAGTAGATCATACAGTAGTTTAAAAACCCAATCAAATGAATTCTATCCCTAGTGAAGATCTGCTCTGAGAAGACTTGTGTTACAAAGTAAAACTGCACTGAGCATTAGTTAAGGCCCAAATATTACACGTATTACGGTATGTCACCAAAGGAAAGTCAGTGTCCTGTATATCTACACCCTGTAGGATGGAAGCCAAAACAATAGTGTCGTATACCGACCTGGATCCTTTATTTCAGGAGGGAGCAAAGCAACCCACATCGCCCTTCACAAGAAGAAGAGACTAAACAAGATCGGAAGAACATGCTTTAAAAAAAGAAAACACTCTGTCTGAGCAGTGTGTGTGTTGGTGTGTGTGTGTGTTGTGTGTTGTGTGTGTGTGTGTGTGTGTGTGTGTGTGTGTGTGTGTGTGTGTGTGTGTGTGTGTGTGTGTGTGTGTGTGGTGTGTGTGTGTGTGTGTGTGGTGTGTGTGTGTATATATTATATATAAGTGTGTCTGAGTTGTGGATGTGTGTTGAGACACCCAAACAATGCTCGTTAGCACCTCCCTAGCCCAAGTAAATATCAGGCAACGACCTGCATGATAATTAGTCCGAGTGCAATTGGTGGGGAGCGTGGTGACGCATCTGGGCCATGATTGAGAGGTGGGCGAAGGGAAATTGGTCTTTGCGTGTAGAAGCTAATGGGCAGCCTGGAACACTTAATCAGACCAGCATCAAGTAAACAGAGCCGATGGGGGCTGCCACAGCAAGACAACCAGAGAGAAGTAGCCCTAACTGGGACTGACCCTAAATGGGACTGACCCTAAATGGACTGACCCTAATGGGACTGACCTAATGGGACTGACCCTAACTGACTGACCTAACTGGGACACCTAACTGGGACTGACCCTACCTGGCGGACTGACCCTAACTGGGACTGACCCTACCTGGAACTGACCCTAACTGGGACTGACCCTAACTGGGACTGACCTAAATGGGACTGACCCTAACTGGGACTGACCCTACCTGGACTGACCCTAAACTGGGACTGACCCTAACTGGGACTGACCTAACTGGGACTGACCCTAAATGGACTGACCCTACTGGGACTGACCCTAAATGGGACTGACCCTAACTGGGACCTGACCCT
Source organism: Salvelinus sp. IW2-2015 (assembly GCF_002910315.2). Taxonomy (NCBI): domain Eukaryota; kingdom Metazoa; phylum Chordata; class Actinopteri; order Salmoniformes; family Salmonidae; genus Salvelinus; species Salvelinus sp. IW2-2015. The sequence continues at coordinate 1,073,478 of NC_036855.1, forward strand.
ACCTGGACTGACCCTAACTGGGATGACCCTACTGGCGACTGCCCCTACCTGGGACTGACCCTACGGGGACTGACCCTAACTCGGACTGACCCTGAACCTGACTGACCCTACATGGACTTGACCCTACCTGGATAACCTGACCTACTGACCCTACTCGGACTGACCCTACCTGGACTGAACACCTAACTGGGACTTGCGACCCTTTTAACTGGATGACCTGAAAGGGACTGACCCACCTGGGACTGACCTAACTGGGACTGACCCTCTGAACTGACCATCCTGGGACTGACCCTACCTTGGAACTGACCCTACTCGGCGACTGACCCTAAACTTGGTTACTGACCCTAACTGGGGGACTGACCCTAACTGGGACTGACCTACCTGGGACTCACCCTAACTGGACTGACCCTACCTGGGACTGACCCTACCTGGGACTGACCCTACCTGGGACTGACCCTACCTGGGACTGACCCTAACTGGGACTGACCCTACCTGGGACTGACCCTAACTGGGACTGACCCTACCTGGGACAAACTGATGCCACAATGGTGGCAAGTAGCTTAGCAGATGAGAATCAGGCCAACAACTCGGAGGTTGCCGTTTCAAATACCAGCTATGACAGGGGGATTTCTGGTGCAGAGTGAGCTGGCAACTTGAGTGTTGCTTGCATCATCCTTAGTACCATCACCTGCCATTGTGCCTTTGAGCAAGGAACTTAACCCTCTAAAATTGATCCAGGGGTGCTGCACTGGGCCTGACCCATTGCTTCCAACCCCTCAAGGGTTGCATAAAGACAAGTTTCCGTTCTCTGCAAGTTAATACTGGACAATAAAGTATGCTTCTTAAATTGAGCTGTGAAACAGCCATGAAAGTGGAACTAGCTAACTACTATAACTATCTTGCAGGTCAAAGACACCACACTCCCAATGATGTCCTACTCCCTTTCCTCTCTACCAACCACTAGAAACCCTGTCACATGGACCAGAAAAACATTCTGTTACATGATAATGTTGTGCGTGCGTGTGTATGCACATGCCTGCGTGTGGCACTGCATGCGTGTCTGTGTGTACGTACATGGAGGAGGGGATGGATAGGTGAACTAATTAGACAGGAAACAGAGTAGCAGAAGAGAGGGAAGAGAGAGAGAAAGAGACGAGGGCTGTTAGGAAGCTGGAGCGAACATGGGAAATAGATACGTAGAGGGAGGAACAGAACTGCACCTGTTAAATCAATGGAATCGTCACTGAAAACAACAAATGCTCTCTCTCTCTCCAGAGATGAGGGGAAAAGGAACGACAGATGTGTCTGACTTTTAGACAGCACTAGAAAAGGGAATAAGGCAGGCAACTTGAAATGCAGTTGGATCAATGCAATGATTACAGTTATTAATTTGTTTTCTGAAGGATTTCTAATATCATCAAATAGATAGCTTCTCATGTTTGGCAAATTCCTGCTCACTGCTTAAAGAAATATGCAAATGACTGAGGTATTTGAGCTTTTATTTGTTGTGAATTACATTCAACATTAATCTCTTGCACAAGTCCTCATATAAAAGTCATCTACACAGTATCACTGGATTGAGTAAATAAATGCAGTTGAATTTGTTCAAACATTACTGCATTCGACATCAACATTACTAAAATTAGGGACAATGACAGACGGGAAAATATGGATCAAATGTTTTTACAGAATTGTACAAACTAGAAGTACTGTCACCAAACCCAAAGCCCTTTCTTTCTTCAGCTGAACTGGGTCAAAAGGATACTCTAGACGCCGTGAAGAAAAAAAAGAGACTTCTCCCAAAACGTGAAGTAAAAGAAAGGAACCTAGTTGGAGTCCACAGACGCTGTAATAAAGACTTCTCCTAAGACTTCTCCCAAGACTAAAGTACAGAAATGAACCTAGTTGGAGCCCGCAGTAGTCAAGGTTACATTTGATTTGCATGATGAGAAGCACAATTAGCAAAGACGAGGCCGAGTGACATCCACCCCAGAGTACGGGTCCTCCGAGACGAAGGGACAAGGAAATCTTGAAACACCTGACACTGGATGGGGAGCAGCAGGACCCGCTTCCGACTGCAGCGCCAGGCAGCCCAGTCCTCCAGTCCTCCGAGGAGGCTGGATTTGCACAAGAAGCCACATAGAGGGCAGCTTAATTACCATCACTTCCCCAATGGAGAGGTCCCTCGAGGGGGATGGGGCTGGTACTGAGGTACACATACTATACACAACCTGCCAGTGGAACCGACCAACCGACCAATCACATCCTGGGGCTATTTCGAGAGCCTGTTCCATAAAGCCACGTTTGGCGTATACCTCTCGTTCTTCACTTAGAAACCTCTACAGGATCGGTGTCCCCCCCGCGGGACGGTTCAGCTAACGTAGGCTAATGTGATTAGCATGAGGTTGTAAGTAACAAGAACATTTCCCAGGACATAGACATATATGATATAGGCAGAAAGGTTAACAAGAATTTAAGCTAACTGCACTGTCTAATTTACAGTAGCTATTACAGTGAAAGAATACCATGCTATTGTTTGAGGAGAGTACACAGTTATGAACTTGAAAATGTATTAATATACCAATTAGGCACATTTGGGCAGTCTTGATACAACATTTTGAAAATATATAAAATGGTTCATTGGATCAGTCTAAAACGGTGCACATACACTGCTGCCATCTAGCAGCCAAAATCAAAATGTTGCCTAGATTCCTAAGTCATATATTGGCCTTTCTCTTGCATTTCAAAAACGCTTGTTTTTTTCTATGTTTTATCTTTTACCAGATCTAATGTGTTATATTCTCCTACATTAATTTCACATTTCCACAAACTTCAAAGTGTTTGCTTTCAAATGGTCTCAAGAATATGCATATCCTTGCTTCAGGTCCTGAGCTACAGGCATACAGGGTATGTCATTTTAAGGCGAAAATTTAAAAAAAGGGTCCGATCCTTAAATGAACAACTGTACTGTAAGGTGATGGTGTTGGGGCACATGCAGCCACATGGTGAGACGCTGTGACAGTGTGTACAATACAAAGCACCGTAGTTGGGTCATTATTCGCTGTATTGAAGCCACAGCGTGGCCAGCTTGGTACTCCTCCTCCATTGTAAAAAAAAAATATTTTGTAAGTTAAAGAATGTCTTATTCATTGATATCTGCATTCATTTTTGACATGTTTATTCTATTACAAAAAATGCATACTTTTAAATTATGTTATGTGAGAAAAAATACAAATAAAATATCTAAAAACATTTTCCTTACAGTATTAATGATACTGTCCCCACTGCAACAACAAAATACTTAAAGTATTAATGATACTGTCCCCACTGCAACAACAAAATACTTAATGTATGTACTGATTACTGTCCTGCAACAACAAAATACTTAAAGCATTAATGATACTGTCCCCACTGCAACAACAAAATACTTAAAGTATTAATGATACTGTCCCCACTACAGCAACAAAATACTTAAAGTATTAATGATACTGCCCACACTACAGCAACAAAATACTTAAAGTATTCATGATACTGTCCCCACTACAGGGGCAGTGGCGGCAGCGTAGCCTAGTGGTTAGAGTGTTGGACTAGTAACCGAAAGGTTGCAAGATTGAATCCCTGAGCTGACAAGGTACAAATCTGTCGTTCTGCCCCTGAACAAGGCAGTTAACCCACTGTTCCTAGGCCGTCATTGAAAATAAGAATTTGTTCGTAACTGACTTGGCTAGTTAAATAAAGGTAAAAAAATAAAACAACAACAAAATACTTAAAGTATTAATGATACTGTCCCCACTACAACAACAACATACTTAAAGTGACACTCCAGTCTCCTTCTCCCCTCATGTAACACCTGATTTACTTAATAAAAAGCACATCTCAATAGGTGGTCCAGGTTAGTCATGACATGGTACAAGTGGGAGGGGCCTTTCCTCTTTGGTTCTCTAATGCTCCTCTATTGTTCCTAGAGCAAGGGGGAGACCGATGACATCACAAATCCCCGTCAGACCACAAAGACAAGGGAGGTTTTCCAATTCTTCACAAAGAAGGGCTCCTATTGGTAGATGGGTAAAAAAAATATTGCAGTTACTACAAAATACTATTTTTGTAATGCTTTTTTTAATTTAACCTTTATTTAACCAGGTAGGCCAGTTGAGAACAAGTTCTCATTTACAACTGCGACCTGGCCAAGATAAAGCAAAGCCAACTCGCTCCTTGAAGTTTGCAGTTGTGTCAACAACAACAAAAAAGAAAACTATTTTGCTCCAAACTTATTTTTTTATCGTTCAGTGTGTGTACTTTACTTTATTGATACTTGGAATATCACTTTTCAACAGGAAACGTTTTTTTTAGATCCCTGGAGGACGTCTTTAAATCCAAGTAATTTTGTCCTTGAGATTTTTTTGAAATAATTCCCTTCATTCCTATGAAGGACTGCTCCTACTAGGGAGTAACAAGATGGCCGACCGGTGGCTTCAAAGCCTCTCAATGGCCAAAACATAGCATCAGAAATCCAGGATTTATATACAGTGCCTTCAGAAAGTATTCACACCCCTTCATTATTCCACATTTTGAATTTAAAATGGAATACATTTAGATTTTGTGTCACTGGCCTACACACAATACCCCATAATGTCAAAGTGGAATTACGTTATCAGAATTTTTACAAATGAATTAAAAATGAAATGCCTTGAGTCAATAAGTATTCAACCCCTGTGTAATGGCAAGTCTAAATAAGATCAGGAGTTTTGCTTTAACAAGTCACATAAGTTGCATGGACCTACTCTGCGTGCAATAATAATGTTTAACATGATTTTTTAATGACTACATCATCTCTGTACCCAACACATACAATTATCTGTAAGGTCCCAAACACAGATTCAACCACAAAGACAAGGGAGGTTTTCCAATTCTTCACAAAGAAGGGCACCGATTGGTAGATGAGTAAAAAAAATATTGCAGTTACTACAAAATACTATTTTTTTAATGCTTTTTTTAATTTCACTTTTATTTAACCAGGTAGGCTAGTTGAGAACAAGTTCTCATTTACAACTGCGACCTGGCCAAGATAAAGCAAAGCAGTGCGACACAAACAACAACACAGAGTTACACATGGAATAAACAAACATACAGTCAATAACACAATAGAAGAAGTCTATATACAGTGTGTACAAATGAGGTAGTAAATGACAGAGTGAAAAGAAGGGAGCAATTCCAAAACATGCATCCTGTTTGCAATAAGGCACTAAATTAAAACTTGAAAAAAAATATGGCAAAGAAATAAACTTCAAACTAAACTGAATACAAAGCGTTATGTTTGGGGTGAATCCAACATAACACATCACTGAGTACCACTCTCCGTATTTTTAAGCATGGTGGTGGCTGCATCATGTTATGCGAGTTGTTTTAGGATGAGAAGAAATGGAACAGACCTAAGCACAGGTAAAATCCTAGAGGAAAACCTGGTTCAGTCTGCTGTCCAACAGACACTGGGAGAATTCACCTTTCAGCCGGACAATAACCTAAAACACAAGGCCAAATATACACTGGAGTTGCTTTCCAAGACGACATTGAATGTTTCTGAGCGGCCGAGTTACAGTTATGACTTGAAAATGGCTGTCTAGCAATGATCAATAACCAATTTGACAGAGCTTGAGGAATAAAAAATAAATAATGTGCAAATATTGTACAATCCAGGTGTGGAAAGCTCTTAGAGACTCACCCAGAAAGGTGATTCTAACATGTATTGACTCAGGGGTGTGAATACTTATGTAAATGAGATATTTCTGTATTTCATTTTCAATAAATTTGCAAACATTTCTAAAAACGTGTTTTCACTTTGTCATTACCGGTATTGTGAATAGTTATGTAAATTCAGGCTGTAACACAACAAAATGTGGAATAACTCAAGGGGTGTGAAAACTTTCTGAAGGCACTGTACATCATTGTCTGAGATGCTCTGTCTGTCTGTCTGTCTGTCTGTCTGTCTGTCTGTCTGTCTGTCTGTCTGTCTGTCTGATTGTCAGTCCTAGGATCATCTTTCTTAACACATTAGGTCACTGCCTAAAACGGTGTCAGTCCAATCTCTCTAACACATTAGGCACTGCCTAAAACGGTGTCAGTCAATCGTCTCTTAACACATTAGGCACTGCCTAAAACGGTGTCAGTCAATCTCTCTAAACCATTAGGCACTGCCTAAAACGGTGTCAGTCCAATCTCTCTTAAACATTAGGCACTGCCTAAAACGGTGTCAGTCCAATCTCTCTTAACACATTAGGCACTGCCTAAAACGGTGTCAGTCCAATCTCTCTTAACACATTAGGGACTGCCTAAAACGGTGTCAGTCCAATCTCTCTTAACACATTAGGCACTGCCTAAAAACGGTGTCATCCAATCTCTCTTAACACATTAGGCACGCCTAAAACGTGTCAGTCCAACTCTCTTTAACACATTAGGCACTGCTAAAACGGTGTCAGTCCAACTCTCTTAAACATTAGGCACTGCCTAAAACGGTGTCAGTCCAATCTCTCTTAAACATTAGCACTGCTAAAACGGTGTCAGTCCAATCTCTCTTAACACATTAGGCACTGCCTAAAAACGGTGTCAGTCCAACTCTCTTAACACATTAGGCACTGCCTAAAACGTGTTCAGTCCAACCTCTTAACACATTAGGCACTGCCTTAACAACGGTGTCAGTCCAATCTCTCTTAACACATTAGGCACTGCCTAAAACCGGTGTCATCCAC
>NC_036855.1:1082344-1094627 GCF_002910315.2 Salvelinus sp. IW2-2015
CTCTGTCTGTCTGTCTCTCTGTCTGTCCTCTGCTACTCTCTGTCTTCTCTCTCTCTTCTCTCTCTCTCCTCTCTCTCTCTCTCTCTCTCTCTCTCGGTCTCTCTCTTCTCTCTCTCTCTCTCTGTCTCTCTCTCTCTCTCTCTCTCTCTCTGGAAGAGGTCGGACAGCATTGTTTCATGTCGTTGACGAAAACAGAAATGCAATTTGGGGGAGGAGCTAGATAGAATTACCCATCTGAATATAGCGATCAAATAATAATGTTCTCACTTAGAAAATACACTCAAACTTCAGTGTCTCATTTGCCCTTAATTGTCTGATGTAAACCGGGGAGGAGATCTGAGAGGAAAATACTCAATTGTCTGAGTAAAACCGGGAGTGAGATCTGAGAGGGAAGATTAGAGTGATAAAAAACAACATATTAAGGCGTGAGCACGATCGTTGTCTCCAGAGCTTTCCACCGTTTCCCAAGTTGACTGAGGGGAGAATGGAAGATCGGGGGAAGGAGTTAGGGCCTGGGGACTGATAGCTTGTGTGACCTCACTCAGAGGGGCAAGAGGCATGCACCTGTGTTACACACACACAACACACACAAGTAACATGTAAATACACACACCCCATGTACTGGGTTCAGGTGGTCTTCATCTGTATTCTTCATTCATCTGTTTGAATATCTTCTTCTCTTGGGATGTCCTAAACTATAACACTAACCTCACTCCATGGGCTAGTTTTACATCCAGTGTGTGTGTTTGTGTGTGTGTTATGTTTTATTGTGATTCATCCCCATGTGTCCTGGTGAAGACCACACAGAGCTCAACACTTGAGTCAGTCTAACTCTCTTAACACATTAGGCACTGCCTAAAACGGTGTCAGTCCAATCTCTCGTAAACACATTGGCACTGCCTAAAACGGGTGTCAGTTCCAACCTCTCTTAACACATTAGGCACTGCCTAAAGACGGTCAGTCCAATCTCTCTTAACACATTAGGCATGCTAAACGGTGTCAGTTCCAATCTCTCTTAACACATTAGGCACTGCCTAAAACGGTGTCAGTCCAATCTCTCTTAACACATTAGGCACTTGCCTAAAACGGATGTCTCTAGTCCACAATCTCTCTCTAACACATTAGGCACTGCCTAAAACGGTTCGTGTCAATCTCTCTTAACACATTAGGCACTGCCTAAAACGGTGTCAGTCCAATCTCTCTTAACACATTAGGCACTGCTAAAACGGTGTCAGTCCCAACTCTTCTAAACATTAGGCACTGCTAAAACGGTGGTCAGTCCATCTCTCTAACACATTAGGCACTGCCTAAAAACGGTGTCAGGTCTCATCTCTCTTAACACATAGGCACTGCCTAAAACGGTGTCAGTCCAACTCTCTTAACACATTAGGCACTGCCCCTAAAACGGTGTCAGTCAATCTCTCTTAATAACATTAGGCTAGCTGCCAAAACGGTGTCAGGTCCAATCTTCTTAACACATTAGGCACTGCCTAAAACGGTGTCAGTCCAATCTCATCTTAACACATTAGGCACTGCCCTAAAACGTTGTCAGTCCAATGCCTCTTAACACATTAGGCACTGCCTTAAAACGGTGTCAGTCCAATCTCTCTTAATACATTAGGCACTGCCTAAAACGGTGTCAGTCCAATCTCTCTTAAACATTAGGCACTGCCTAAAACGGTGTCAGGTCCAATCTCTCTTAACACATTAGGCACTGCCTAAACGGTGTCAGTCCAATCTCTCTTAAACCATTAGGCACTGCCTAAAACGGTGTCAGTCCAATCTCTCTTAACACATTAGGCACTGCCTAAAACGGTGTCATCCAATCTTCTTAACACATTAGGCACTGCCTAAACGTGTCAGTCCATCTCTCTTAAACATTAGGCACTGCCTAAAACGGATGTCAGTCCAATCTCTCTTAACAACATTAAGCACTGCCTAAAACGGTGTCAGTCCACCTCTCTACACATTTAGGCACTGCCTAAAACGGTGTCAGTCCAATCTCTCTAACACATTAGGCACTGCCGTAAAACGTGTCAGTCAAATCTCTTAAACACATAGGGCACTGCCTAAAACGGTGGTCAGTCAATCTCTCTTAACACATTAGGCACTGCCTAAAAACGTGTCCGTTCTAATCTCTTCTTTAACACATTAGGCACTGCCTTAAAACTGGTTCCAGTACAACCTCTCTAAATACCAGTAGGCACTGCCTAAAACGGTGTCAGTCCAATCTCTCTTAATACATTAGCACTGCCATAAAACGGTGTCAGTCCAATTCTCTCTTAACACATTAGGCACTGCCTAAAACGGTGTCAGTCCAATCTTCTCTTAACCACATTAGGGGACTGACCTAAAACGGTGTCAGTCCAATCTCTCTTAACACATTAGGCACTGCCTAAAAACGGTGTCAGTCCAATCTCTCTTAACACATTAGGCACTGCCTAAAACGAGTGTCAGTCCAATCTCTCTTAACACATTAGCACTGCCTAAAACGGTGTCAGGTCCAACCTTCTCTTAATTACATTAGGCACTGCCTAAAAAACGTGTCAGTCCAATCTCTCTTAATACATTAGCACTGCTAAAACGTGTCAGTCCAATCTCTCTTAACACATTAGGCACTGCCTAAAACGGTGTCAGTCCAACCTCTCTTAACACATTAGGCACTGCCTAAAACGGTGTCAGTCCAACCCTCTCTTAACACATTAGGCACTGCCTAAAAACGGTGTCAGTCCAATCCTCTCTTAACACATTAGCACTGCCTAAAACGGTGTCAGTCCAACCTCTCTTAACACATTAGGCACTGCCTTAAAGCGGTGTCAGTCCAATCTCTCTTAAACACATTAGGCAACTGACTAAAAGGTTGTCAGTCCAACCTCTTAACACATTTAGGCTGGTCACCCTCTCAGATTTCTACCAGGATATAATATTTCAACTATGCTGTGATGTTTAACATACAATTTGAATCTATCTAATCGAAAAAAATTCACAGATTGCTAGATTGAAGATAAATACTTTTACTAAGAGTATTAATATATTATATAATTGGACTGACCAGGTCTCTCCAGATCTCCTAACAGTACTATTCGAGGGTCAATAGATTAATGTTATTCTTTTTCAGCCATTCCTGAACCTGAGACCAGAAAAAGGCTCCCGGAGGGCAACACCAGAACAAATGGTCTATTGATTCTGTATCATCACAACAAAATCTGCAGAGCTGCAATGACTGTGCCCCAAATATTTTAAATGTTGTTTGGTGGCAAGAATTCTGTACAATAATTGTTAAGCTGAAAAGCACAAAGTCTGGTACATCAACTCATACACCCTGTAACCTGAATCAGTACATCAAAATCTCTTCCAACTATTTTTACAATCTGTTATGCGTACAGCTTCAACATCCTGGTCCTCAACATGAAACTGGTATTACTTTCCTATTTTATGACATTTATTCCTCTTGCCAGTTTAGGTCCTTTTATATTGGGCAGACCAGACCAGTATCCCTACCTCCTCCCGCTGCCACCTGCCCTCCTCCAGTTTTGATCCTTTATATTGGGCAGACAGACTAGTTCCCTACCTCTCCTGCTGGCCAACCTCCTCCCAGCTTTTTGATCCTTTATATTGGGCAGACAGGAACCATTTGGGACCTCCTCCCGCTTGCCACCTGGCCTCCTTCCAGTTTGATCCTTTATATTGGGCCAGGACAGACTAGTTCCCTACCTCTCTCGCTGCCCACCTGCCCTCCTCCCAGTTTTGATCCATTTATATTGGGCGACAGACCATTTGGGACCTCGCTCCTTTGCCACCTGCCCTCCTACCTCACATCGTTCTTGCGACTGTGAATTGATGTCTTCAATACTTAGATTCACGTGTGTTGCCTCTCTAATGCATCTCGTGCGCGCGATACACTTGACCAACTTCTGTCCCTACAATTCTGACAAAGATTCCCATAAAACTACATATATCACTGCGTATCCATTCGCCTAGATTACACATATTCTACTCTTTAAAACAAATAAATGAACACCCCTCTTGCTAACAACACTTGTTTGCTCTCATAGTAATACCGGGTCTCTTTTATCATACCCTGTCTCATATGTGAGTTCACCATAATATTGTCTCTTTAATCATCGTTGATGTATCTGTCCTCCCCTCTCACTGTGAGTCGGCGACATGATCATATATAATATCTGTAATCGCCAGTGCTCTCCTGCAACGCGTTGTTCGTGAAAATCACGGAGACGGTACTACGCTTTGAAAAAGGTTTCCATGTTTCAAGGTAATCAAAAAGATGAGACCTATTCGGCATATCTGCCCAACAAAGACGAAATAAGGACATTTTTAAGCTTTTCTTGATTACATCTCACTATCGATGAAGAGAAACCATGCTAAGCGTTCAAGTAAAAACTGCTTCCTCTGAGTTCATGTAGTGAAAGCTTTTTGTAGAGAGTAGACGGGTCTTAACTCTCTTAACACATTAGGCACTGCCTAAAACGGTGTCAGTCCAATCTCTCTTAACACATTAGGCACTGCCTAAAACGGTGTCAGTCCAACCTCTTAACACATTAGGCTGGTCACCCTCTCAGATTTCTACGCAGGATATATATTTCAACTATGCTGTGATGTTTAACATACAATTTGAATCTATCTAATCGAAAAAAATTCACAGATTGCTAGTTGAAGATAAATACTTTTACTAAGAGTATTAATATATTATTAATTGACTGACCAGGTCTCTCCAGATCTCCTAACAGTACTATTTCGAGGGTCAATAGATTAATGTTATTCTTTTTCAGCCATTCCTGAACCTGAGACCAGAAAAAGGCTCCCGGAGGGCAACACCAGAACAAATGGTCTATTGATTCTGTATCATCACAACAAAATCTGCAGAGCTGCAATGACTGTGCCCCAAATATTTTAAATGTTGTTGGTGGCAAGAATTCTGTACAATAATGTTAGCTGAAAAGCACAAAGTCTTGTACATCAACTCATACACCCTGTACCATGGAATCAGTACATCAAAAATCTCTTCCCAACTATTTTACAATCTGTATGGTACAGCTGTCAACATCCTGGTCCTCAAATGAAACTGGTATACTTTCCTATTTATGACATTTTTATTCCTCTGCCAGTTTAGGTCCTTTATATTGGGCAGACAGACCAGTTCCCTACCTCCTCCCGCTGCCACCTGCCTCCTCCAGTTTTGATCCTTTATATTGGGCAGACAGACTAGTTCCCTACCTCCTCCTGCTGCCACCTGCCTCCTCCAGTTTTGATCCTTTATATTGGGCAGACAGACCATTTGGGACCTCCTTCCTCTGCCACCTGCCTCCTCCATTTTTGGAGTAATGCTGGAATCAATTGGCTGTAATCTTGGATTGACCAGACCTTCCCGTACAATTCTGACAAATCCATAAAATACATAACTCTACCATTCCAATATACAATATCATTTAAAAACAAAATACACCTTTCAAACACATTTTCCATAAATACAGGTCTTTTATCAACCTGTATATTTGAGTTCAGCCATAATATTTGTTTTAACATGTGGTTCTGTCTCCTCAGGGGAATGACATTTAAATTGTAGCCAGCTCTGCAACGCTTGTTTGAAAATCAGAGAGATACGTTGAAAAAGGTTCCATTTTCAATTAATCAAAAATGAGACATGGCAATCTGCACAAAGACAAAAAGGACATTTTTAAGCTTTTCTTATTAATCTACTGGAGAACCATGTAAGGTTCAAGTAAAACTGTTGAATGAGTGAAGCTTTTAGAGAGAGGTTTAGTGCTTTTATATTTAATCATCTCAACCCACCCAATTCATATTGATTATATAGATAGGCACATTGTATCCTATTATTTCAGTCTGAGTCATCATCTAATCTTTACAGAGCTGCTGACTACGCTGTCTGACAAAATCACTATTTTAGTAGTTCTTAAAGTAAATAAGTTATACTTTTATGACTGCTGAATACCAACTGTCAATCACTTAGATCATGTATTTTCAGGTAGAGATACCACAAAGAAACGTATCTCTATGTATCCCCTCTTGATTGCTCATTCTTACCCTAACCCTAACCCTAACCCTAACAACCTAAACCTAATAAACCTAACCTAACCCAACACTACCCGTAACCCTATACCCTATACCCTAACGCCTAACCACTATACCTCTCATAACCTAACCCGTTACCGTGAACCCTAACCATAGACCACAATTACACTAACCCTAAACCCTACAACGCCTAAACTCCTATACTCCTAACCTAACCCTAACTACCTAACCCTAACCCTTAACCCTAAACCCTACACCCTACCAACCCTAATAAACCCTAACCACATACCCTAACCGAACGCTATTACCCTTTAACCCTAATCACCCAATAACCCTAACCCTAACCGGCGTTAAACCCTTACCCATGTAACACACTAACCTAAACCCAAACCCATACCCAGTTACTATAACCCTGAGACCCTTAACCCTAACCCTTAGACCCTTACCCAACCCATCACCCCTAACCCTAACCTACCCTATAAACTACCATAACCCTAACCTAACCCTGTCCTAACCCTAACACCTTAGTCTAAACCTAATCACTAACCTACCCCAACCCTAACCCTTACCTTAACCCTAACCCTAACCCTTACCCTAACCCTTACCTTAACCCTAACCCTAACCTTAACCCTAACCCTTACCTTTACCCTTACCCTAACTAACCACAACACTCTCCACCTGGTGGTCGGCACCATATTCCCTGTACAGTGCACTACTTTAAAACAGGGCTCATAGGGGAATAGGACGTCATTTCAGATTCACACTAGGCACTGAGCACCTCATTGCCTGCATGCATTATTGAAAGTTTATGTAACGTCAAAAACAGCTCATTCTGCAAAAGTCAACAAACAAACAATCATTCTACGACAGAGTGGTAGCAGAGTATTTTGTTTAAGAAAATGTAAAGAGATCAATAATTCATTATTAGCAAATAAAAACGTTGGTCAATACTGTAGGTAGAGGTTTATATTAGGAGCATCATAACATATTTTCTTGTCAATTTAAATAGAGACTATTAGGTTAACGTTTCACTCTTCTTAAAGCAGATGCAGTCTAATGGTGAAGCAACCGTGCTCTTTACAAATCAAGCTGCAGTGTTCCATGTTTGAATGACAGCCGCTTGCCCCCTTTTCTATTTCAAACGGTGCAGGGTTTTGGCAAACTGGCCGGCTGCGCTGAGTGTAACATGGAGCCCTTAGACTTACATTCATGAATGAAAATTGAACACTCGTTAGGAAATTTGCACGTTACATGTTTGACCATGTTTTTCCAACCACGTATTCGGCATGCAGCTCGACACCGCTCATTACCCCCCTCTTTAAACAATTGTTACTTTAATCGTGTGCATTGCCTGTATCTAAATATGCTAAACCAATCAAAATGTATTCATGATCTTAATTCAAGAATGACATAAATGTTACATTGATTTACATAAGCCATTCAGACCGAAATAAACACGTTATGGCTGACTAACCCATTTGTAATATTCATAGAAACATAAAAAAGGTTTAAGTGAAAATGTACACAGGATTATGTTTTTCAGGTCATTAAAAGGCTCATGTCGAACAATGTATATAAACCTCTATAGTTACTTAACAGCTCTTGATTTGGGATGAATTCTTAACATGATTTGTAAAAGACACCAAACCCTTTAAAAATAYGAAACATCTGTTATATGTCAGCTATCAGACGTTTTTTTAATCCAAAGCGACTTACAACAGTTAGGATGTACATTTTCACATCGGTGGCCCCAGCGGGAATCGAACCTGCAACCCTGATGTTGCTGTCACCATGCTCTACCATTGCGATTCACACAGGACCATTTCACGGCTAGTTGACGATTATCTCTGTGTGCTTTACCTCCTGTAGGAAAAGCAGTCGGAAAAAAAGATTACGACCATATAAGGTGGCGTGTTCTAAATGGCCTCCTTACGCACTATGTAACATACTACTTCAGTCTGTCATCCCTGCCGGAGGAAAATTGCATTTTTATGACTGCACATTATTACTCACTTTATCAAGCACCAGGATTTAGAGCAGGGATGGGCAACTGGCGGCCTGCGTAACCCCCCCCCCCGAGACCAGATCAATTTCCAAAAACTGGGCCAAAAATGTTGTTTCTATATATTTGTATTCTTAGGAACTCATTTGGGGGCTCAACTTACTGTTGAGAGTTAGAATAGTAGAATACAAAAAGGTGCGATTTCAAAATGTGGATGTGCATCAGCAGTTTCTCTTGTTATGTCAGTCAATGACAGTCACTCAATTAGCCATGTCAGCTAACTGCAACAATTTCTCTACACCCCATTACAAATGTGTAGAATTGCAGAAAATGTACTTTTAAAACGTACATTTTCTTCCAGACATCTACTTGTTTGTAAAGAAAAACTGATCAATCAGGCAGATATGTCTTTGTGAMGAACGCATGAATGAAGCCACGTACAAGGGTGTCCTGGAACACAACGTGCTTCCTTCTGCTCTGACAATGTTCCCCAACACGGAGGATTGGTTTTTCCAGCAGGATAATGCTCCATGCCACACAGCCAGGTCAATCGAGGTGTGGATGGAGGACCACCAGATCAAAACCCTGTCATGGCCAGCCCAATGTCCAGACCTGAACCCCATTGAAAACCTCTGGAATGTGATCAAGAGGAAGATGGATTGTCACAAGCCATCAAACAAAGCTGAGCTGCTTCAATCACCCAACATCAATGTGAAAGACTGGCGGAGAGCATGCCAAGACGCATGAAAGCTGTGATTTAAAATCAGGGTTATTCCACCAAATATTGATTTCTGAACTCTTCCTAAGTTAAAACATTCGTATTGTTTTGTTTAAAAATGAATATAAAGTTATTTTCTTTGCATTATTTGAGGTCTGACAACACTGCATCTTTTYTGTTATTTTTGACCAGTTGTCATTTTCTGCAAATAAATGCTCTAAATGACAATATTTTTATTCGGAATTTGAGAGAAATGTTGTCAGTAGTTTATAGAATAAAACAAAAAAATGTCATTTTACCCAAACACATACCTATAAATGAGAGGTTAATATACAGCTGGGAAAAACTAAGAGACAAATGACCAGTTCCTCTGGATTTACTATTTATAGGTATGTGTTTGGGTAAAAAATAAATAATCTATAAACTACTGACAACATTTATCTCAAATTCCAAATAAAAATATTGTCATATTAATCTCTCATCTATATATTAACCTAATCTACATATTAACCTCATCTATATATTAATATCTCATCTATATATTAACCTCATCTACATATTCACCTAATCTATATAATAACCTCATCTATATATTCATCTCTCATCTACATATTCACATAATCTACATATTAACCTCATCTATATATTAACCTCATCTACATATTAACCTCTCATCCATTAATCCATCCCTCATGGCTGTAAAACATACTAGCTCATCCAGCTCCCAGTCTTATCCACGGCCGTGAGCCACATTGACTATTCCAAGACAACATCCAAGGCATATTATGCCTATAGTGTTCAAAATGCAATACCACAGAGAGATCTGGGGACATAGACTACATTGTCTATGACTGGGGATGCTGAAACAGCGCTTGTGTTTAACCGTTCAGTGTGGCCTCGTAAAAACAAATACCACACAGACACAACAATATCTATATTTTCAGCCATATATTCGCGTATGAAACATTGGATCTGATCATCTGATCCCAAGACGGCCACTAATAATGTAAAGGAGTCCAACGGCAGGTATTATCCATTCTGTAAAACTCTTCTTCTCTGTGCCGTTTAATTATCTGTATCGGACCAGACCATAACTCCACATTACAGCCGTCTGTCATCACGGTAACCTCAGGGCCAGTATTCAGGAAGTGTCTCTGAGAAGGAATGCTGATCTAGGATCAGGTACCACCATGTTCATGTATTCTTATTCATTATGAGCTAAGAGGCTAAACGGAGATGCTTTATGTAGACGGGTGGATCTAAACCTCTCATTCTCTAACRCCCCACACCCACACTAGCCATACTGAGGAAAAAAAACAAAGCGTTGCTTACGAGACAGAAAATATCATGAGTCACATTTAAATTGTGTTTCACAACTTCTAATGATGAAAAACACAGAACCAGCATGAGTTAATTTCAGTCTGTATGTCTCTTACAGCAAATCAATATGGTAATTTTTTGGGACGGTGGAAGATGGAGATATCTCACACACCTTGTACATGAAAATATTCAGCTCCCGTCGAATGTACCATGTCTAAAAACAAAAGGGTTTGCAAACAAAACATCTAACCAAGGGTATGTGCACTCATGTATTCAGACCAGAGCATTTGAGCAGAGTTGAGCAGTCGGAAATCCCGCTCATCCTCCACGTTTCCATTCCAACCGGTCATCCTCTAAGTTTCCTTTCCAACCGGTCCACACTCACAGGGTGAAAAAACTGCAGTTCCAAATTCGCACAATTCATTAAAATCACAGTTTAACCAACATCCATCTATTTTTGTGACTACCTGGACTTACCATTTGGTTTAGAAGTATTGAAACCAAACCATATGATTTGAATGAAAAGTATTTGAATAAACAACATGAAAAGATGAACGTAAGAAGCGCACATTTTTTCAAATAGGCTACATGTCCTTTTAAACAGCATATAAACACTCTGAATAGGTCAGGAGCCAGACATGTAGCCTAAGAAGGAACAAAAATGAATTATTTAGGCTATATTATTATTAGCCTATTATTGAAATCATTTCAAGGCTATAGCCTACAAAGAAATAGATTGTGAAGCATTTGCGAGTGTGACACACTAGGCTGCCATAAACATTTAGCGCTCAGCATTTAAACAACATTTAGTTGTATTCAATTATTATAGTCTATAAATTGCGCATAAAGGCTGTGACTTACTTAGAATTAAATAAATATGATATGACAAATGCCTTATTAGGCCTTTGAATTCACTTTTAGAAGCATGAGTTTGGCCAGAGTCCGTGGCTTCAGGCTCACGCGATGGTGCTTGGAGAGAAGGACAGCAGCGGAAAATACCCTCTCTGCACTGGTGATGCTCAACACCCTTCGGGCAAACTCTTGCCAGTCTTGTCAGGGATGCAGAGTTGTTTTTGTATTTTTCTATACGTAGGCCTAAAGGATTTTAGGCAAAATAACCCAATCAAAACAGAAAGATCCTTGAAAGAGGTAGTATGTCATCAGGCCTATTGGGCCAACATCAACGATGGTCTACTGTATAGATAATAGAACCAAAATGAACCAAACTTTTAAGAGGTCAGATTTTTTGTTTATAAATACTTTGCTACAATGACACACTTAGTTATCTACCCACCTCATTCCTTTCTGTTAGGATGTAGTAAGTAGTAAGTACACAATCATGTCTTTCAGATTCCACAATGATTCTTTAGTTGTGGACACTACATCACCGCACTCCCTCTCTATCTCTTGGTCCTCCTCATATTATTAAGTCACCTTGATTTTGCACCTGAGTATTTGATCAGTTTCTTTATGAAAATATTTCGCGAACTCCATGATAGTAGCTAAAGCAAGTCGCTATAGCAGCACACAAGTAGACTACAAATGCATGCTGGGCCAGGGCATACCCTGAGTTTGTTAAATGAAGTGAGCGCTACTGGAGCAGAMATAGAGCGGGCGAGAAGGACAACGCTCCAGCCAGCGCTCAGCTCCACTCAGACAAGCCAGCACTAACACAATGGAGATATTGACAAAATGCTGTCTGAATACCTACTAAAATGTGTTGTGCAACTCCCCTGTTAGCTATGTAGCATTTATACGTCTGAATGGTCTACGCAATATCATCATCATCCAGGAGGCATTTATGGTTTTCTGGAATCTAGCAACTATACCGGCCTCCTTCAGTCAAACCCTGGGCACCAACCAATCACCCAAGTCCTCCAATTAACTAGAAACCAACCAGAAGAAAACTGGCTGAAACGGGGAGGGAACTTCCTGAATTTGTYCAATAAGAAACTAAAGCTTAGCCCCGGGTTAACAAATGCGTGTGTGAACTAATGTAGCCCCAGGCCAGTCTAGCCTGGGACCTGAGAGAGCTGAGAGAGTATTACTAGACTGAGAGATTATTACTAGACTGAGAGAGTATAACTCAACTGAGAGAATATTACTCACCGGAGAGAATATTACTAAATTGAGAGAGTAATAGTAACCCGAGAGAGTATTACTAAACTGAGAGAGTATTACTAACCCGAGAG
>NC_036855.1:1094727-1098823 GCF_002910315.2 Salvelinus sp. IW2-2015
ATAGGTTTTTGATGTCTTCCCTATGAATGAAGAAAAACCTCTGGAATGAGTAGGTGTTCTAAAACTTTGAGGCCGGTAGTTGTAGTTTGGACGGAGACATCATTGACCAGTATTGTAGTTTGGACGGGACAATCATTGAACCAGTATTGTAGTTTGGACGGAGACAATCATTGAGCGGCTAGTAGGTAGTTTGGACGGGACATCATATGACGCGGTAGTGTAGTTTGGGGGACATCATTGACCAGATATGTAGTTTGGACGGGACATCATTGACCGGTAGTGTAGTTTGGAGAAGCGGACATCATTGACCGGTAGTGTAGTTTGGATGCGGGACGTCATTGACCGGTAGTGTAGTTTGGATGGCCGTATTAGACCGGTAGTCTATTTACTACACATTTATGACACAGTAATATCCTACTAGGGTGTTTGTATAGTACAAGCGACAGTCAATTGCACAGTATACTGCGTATGATAAACAGGGCAACACTATACAGTATATGGTAATAACGCATGAACATTTGAAAAGCCTGGCCTCGAGGGATCCCCCTTTGAGCCAATGACAAGTCTTTTGGACGTCAACAATCTAACAGTCTAAAAAATGTATTATTTGGTTGTGTTAATGAAGATCTTATGAAACATTAGAATATGAAAGAAAATGTATTTCTAATAACACAATGCCATTTTTWATTAGTTAATGTAACTGTAGGCTATATCGTGTGGTCCCGTGTGGCTCAGTTGGTAGAGCATGGCGCTTGCAACGCCAGGGTTGTGGGTTCATTCCCCACGGGGGGACCAGGATGAATATGTATGAACTTTCCAATTTGTAAGTCGCTCTGGATAAGAGCGTCTGCTAAATGACTTAAATGTAAATGTTAAGGGCAGGTAGTAAGGAACATTATCAAACAAGAAAATGCATTTCAGAAGAACAGAATGGCATATTTTTTATTTAAATATATTTGTGTGCTTTGAGTATACCTGGGCAGCACATGTAATGTGGTAATTCTGCCCCAAAATATATATTTTAAAATAGAGCTCAAAGGTTGTTTTTTTAAAGAATTGTTTGGCAAGGATAGAATCTGCTCTTTCTGAAACTATATAGATGTTAAAATGTCTTACCTGCTTGTGATTCTATGGGATAATTAGAAAAAGTCACTTTTCGGGTTCCGTTTCCCTTACTCTGTGTCATTTCCAAGTTACGCTCTTCATCAGATTCTTCATATACAATTTAACAATTGATAATATTCTCACCCATCAGACTATTGTCAATGTAATGTTGTCTTTAGGCTAACTCTATTATGTGGGACATCAGTTTGGATATGGTTTAGGTGTATACTACCGGTCAAAAGTTTTTGAACACCTACTGTGTTACTCTTTCAAGGGATTTTCTTTATATTTACTATTTTCTACATTGTAGAAAAATAGTGACAACATCAAAACTATGAAATAACACATATGGAATCATGTAGTAACCAAAAAAGTCAAACTCTTCCTCCATGCTTTACGGTGGGAACTACACACGCGGAGATCATCCGTTCACCCACAACGCGTCTCACAAAGACTCAACAGTTTGGACCAAAAACCTCCAATTTGGACTCTAGACCAAAGGAAAAATTTCCACCGGTCTAATGTCCATTGCTCGTGTTTCTTGGCTCAAGCAAGTATCTTCTTATTATTGGTGTCCTTTAGCAGTGGTTTCTTTGCAGCAATTTGACCATGAAGGCCTGATTCACACAGTCTCCTCTGAACAGTTGATGTTGAGATGTGTCTGTTACTTAAACTCTGTGAAGCGTTTATTTGGGCTGCAATTTCTGAGGCTGGTAACTCTAATAAACTTATCCTCTGCAGCAGAGATAACTCTGGGTCTTCCATTCCTGTGGTGGTCCTCATGAGAGCCATTTTCATAATTTGCGACTGCACTTGAAGAAACTTTCAAAGTTCTTGAAATGTTCCGTATCGACGGACCTTCATGTTTTAATAATGATGGACTGTAGTTTCTCTTTGCTTATTTGAGCTGTTCTTGACATAATATGGACTTGGTCTTTTACCAAATACGGCTGTCTTCTGTACACCTTGTCACAACAACTGTTTGTCTCAAACGCATTAAAAAGGAAAGACATTCCACAAATTAACTTTTAAGAAGGCACACCTGTTAATTCCAGGTGACACCTGTTAATTCCAGGTGACACCTGCTACAGTTGGTTGAGAGAATGCCAAGAGTGTGCAAAACTGTCATCAAGGCAAAAGGTGGCTATTTGAAGAATCTCAAATATAAAATATATTTTGATTTGTTTAACACTTTTTTGGTTACTACATGATTCCATATGTGTTATTTCATAGAGAGTAAAAATAAGCGTTGGGTTAACTAAGAGACAAGAGAAGGAGGGAGGGGAGGCAAGGGATGGGAGGGAGGGATGGGAGGGAGGGGAGGGGAGGCAAGGAATGGGAGGGAGGGAGGCTTTCTGGGATAGATGGTTGGGGGTAGAGGACATGTGGTGCAGTGTGTCTGGATAACAAGAGTCTGGAACTGTGTCTGAGAACGATAGCGGGTTGATTATCACAACACACACACCACACACAACACACACACACAACCACACACACCCCACACACACACACAACACACACACACCACAACACACACACACACACACACACACACACACAACAACACACACACACACACACACACAACACACACACACAACACCACACACATAGCCCATAGCCATGTCCTCTACAGCTTATGGGAAGTAAGTGACGCCAGACTTCCAGAAACAAACTTTCCTTTTCTGTAGCAGTGCAGTCAACCCAGTAAAAGTGTCCATGGTCACTCAGAATAAATTGCTGATCTAGATCAGGTCTTTCCCGTCCATGTACCTTATTCATTGTGATTCAGCTAAAATGAACATCATAGAATCAAAGCGTATTCCTTATGCACAGGATCCACAGTGTACACATTAATGAAATGCTGACCTGCCAGCTCTCTTGACTTTTGCTGAAGTCTGATGATAACGGATTACCCTGAACGGCGGTGTGAATGAAGGGGAGGACAGCCTGAGACAGTGCGGTGTAAATGAAGGGGAGGACAGCCTGAAGAAGGCGGTGTAAATGAAGGGAGGACAGGCCTGAGACAGGCGGTGTAAATGAAGGGGAGGACAGCCTGAGACAGGCGGTGTAAATGCGAGGAGGACAGCTGAAGACGGCGGTGTAAATGAAAGGGAGGACAGCCTGAGACAGGCGGTGTAAAATGAGGAGGAGGGACAGGCTGAGACAGGCGGTGTAAAATGAAGAGGAGGACAGGCTGAGGACAGGCGGTGTAAATGAGGGAGGAGGACAGGCTGAGACAGGCGGTGTAAATGAAGGGGAGGACAGGCTGAGACAGGCGGTGTAAATGAGAGGAGGACAGGCTGAGACAGCGGTTAAATGAAGGGGAGGACAGGCTGAGACAGGCGGTTGTAAATGAAAGAGAGGACAGCCTGAGCAGGCGGTGTAAATGAAGAGAGAGGACACGGCTGAGACAGGCGGTGTAATGAAGGGGAGGACAGGCTGAGACAGGCGGTGTAAATGAAGAGGAGGACAGGCTGAGACAGGCGGTGTAAATGAAGAGGAGGACAGGCTGAGAACAAGGCGGTGTAAATGAAGAGGAGACAGCTGAGACAGGCGGTGTAAATGAAGGAGGACAGGCTGAGACAGGCGGTGTAAAATGAAGAGGAGAACAGGCTTGAGACAGGCGGTGTAAATGAAGTGGAGGACACGCTGAAGACAGGCGTGTATAATGAGAGGAGGACAGGCTGAGACAGGCGGTGTAAATGAAGAGAGAGGACAGGCTGAGACAGGCGGTGTAAAATGAAGGAGGACAGCCTGAGACAGGCGGTGTAAATGAAGAGGAGGACAGCCTGAGACAGGCGGTGTAAATGAAGAGGAGGACAGGCTGAGACAGGCGGTGTAAATGAGGGAGGACAGGCGAACAGGCGCGGTGTAAATGAAGGGGAGGACAGCCTGAGACAGGCGGTGTAAATGAAGAGGAGGGACAAAGGCGTGCAGAGCAGGCGGTGGTTAAATGAGGAGGAGGACAGCTTAACAGGCCGGTGTAAAT
>NC_036855.1:1099900-1103505 GCF_002910315.2 Salvelinus sp. IW2-2015
AACACACATGCGCGCACACACACTCAAACACGTGCACATACACATTTGCACACGCACACATGCAGGAGGTGTGAAAGGGGGGCGGGGGTCACAGAAGGAAGGATAAGCGGCCCCAACCTGTCCTGTCAGGATGTGAGGTGGTATTGTGTGATTATTAACATTGTAATGATGTTTCCTCTCTTTCTCTCTCTCTCTGTGTGTTGCAGAGTCAGAGTGTCGAGGTGGTGGAGACACCCAGCCAAGGTTCTCCTCCTCTCTGCCCACCTACTTTCCTGTCTACTGCCAGCTGCAGGGCGCCGACTCCTCCTTTTTCCTCCGGGAGGCAGGACAGGAAGTGATGCGTAATGGCAGCCTGCAGACGCGCACCGAGCCCTTCTTCCTCCACCAACCAGAGGCGGGCGCCGTCCCCCTGCCATTCGTCAACTGTAGCTACGGCAACCTGACGGCTGAGGCCCCCGTGCCGCTAGAGCTGCTCCAGGGTTCCCCGCGCCTCCTTGGCCCCTCCCCCACCCACATCACCCTCAACTGGAAGGTGCGTGCCCATGTGGTGAGCCGCAGGGTGGGCTCAGCACGCCCCCTCGTCCAGGTGCTGTTCTACCTGGCTGGCCGCCGCTGGGACGAGGCAGCCCCCCTTCCGGAGCAGCTGCCCTGTGTGCGGGTGATAGCGGTGCGGGAGCCCAGCGAAGCCTCCCCGTCGGCGGGCTGCAGGTTGAATGAGGTGGGGGGTGGCGTGGGGATCTGTGTGGCCCGCTTGGAGCTGCCTGCTGGCTGGTTCACCCCGTCACCAGGACGGAAGAGGCTCCCGGATACAGCCCTGACAGGAGTGGAGCTGTACTACTCTGTACAGCCCCTAGAGGGTGAGAGCGCGGAGTGCCCAGCCAGCAAGGAGCAATGGAGAGGGCAGAGTGGAGCAGTGGGTGACATGCAGAGTGCTGGGCCCGTGGGGCTGGTGGTGGGGCCAGCGAGGCCCAGGGGGGAGAGGCTGAGACTGGATGACAACGTGGAGATCCTGGTGCCTCCCAGCCCTATCAGACTGGGACAGATGGTGGGCTTCGGGATCAGCATGAGTTCTGTCTCTAGTTTGGAGCAGTTCACTCTCAGGTGGGTCACAATACACACACACACACACACACACACACACACACACACACACACACACACACACACACACACACACACACACACTCACTTATTCACTCACACACACACACACACAGCACACAGCAGCAAACACACAACACACACACACCACACAGCACACAACGAACACCTTCAGCACAAACAACTGTTCCAGAAAAATCCCCCCCAAAAATCTGTCATTCCTCCCCTGAACAAGGCAGTTAACCTACTGTTCCCTGGCAGGCTGTAAATGTAAATAACAATTTCTTCTTAACTCACTTGCCTAGTTAAAGTGTGTGTGTGTGTGTAAAAATTATAATCAAGTTGTATTTCTCACATGCTTTGTAAACAACAGGTGTGGACTAACAGTGAAATGCTTACTCATGGACCCTTCCCACCATTACAGAGAGAAATAGAAAAGTAAAACAGGTAATAATAAATACACAATGAGCTGGTAACTTACACACAGGGTACTGAGTCAATGGTAACTTACACACAGGGTACTGAGTCAATGGTAACTTACACACAGGGTACTGAGACAATGGTAACTTACACACAGGGTACTGAGTCAATGGTAACTTGGCTCTATACACAGGGTACTGAGTCAATAGTCAAATATTAATTTGTTGACCTGTTTAAAGGTCTTACTCACATCGGCTACAGAGAGCGTGATCACACGGTCGACTGGAACAGCTGGTGCTTTCACGCATGGTTGAAAGTATAGAAGGCATTTAGCTCATCTGGTAGGCTTGCGTCACTGGGCAGCTCGCGGCTGGGTTTCCCTTTGTAATCCATTATAGTTTGCAATCATTGGAGGGCGTAGCGGGATTTCTTATAAGTGTCCGGGTTAGTGTCCCACTCCTTGGAAATGGCAGCTCTAGCCTTTAGCTCAGTGTGGCTGTTGCCTCTAATCCATGGCTTCTGGTTGGGATATGTACGTATGGTTACTGTGGGGACGACATCTTGATGCACTTATTAATGAAGCCAGTGGCTGATGTGGTAAACTCCTCAATGTTATCAGATGAATTGCGGAACATATTCCAGTCTGTGCTAACAAAACAGTTCTGTAGCGTAGCATCCGCGTCATCTGACCACTTCCGTATTGAGCTCTTCACTGGTACTTCCTGTTTGAGTTTTTGCTTGTAAGCAGGAATCAGGAGGATATAGCTATTGTTAGATTTGCCAAATGGAGGGTGAGGGAGAGGTTTATATGCGTCTCTGTGTGTGGAGTAAAGGTGGTCTAGAGTTTGTGTCACATTCCTACTTGCACGGTGTGTGTGTGTGTGTGTGCGCATGTGCATGTACTGTATGCGTGTGTGTGTGTGTGTGCGTGCATGCGTGTGTGTGTTTTTCAGAGCAGTAACGACTAGAGTTCAATGCGGTGGAATGGGACTTGTATGTGCTGAGGGGGGTTGACATGGTTAACCCCTTCACTTCCCCCCTCAACCACATCGGCCCCAACCGCCCCTGTCCCATACCAGATGGATGCACGCCTCGCCAGTGTAAATCATTGCTGACGAGAGGGGAGTCTTTATTTATTTTTTAAAAGCTCTTACACTCCAGTCTTCACAGAAACACATCTGCTGCTACCCCAGCAGGGTCCCCTTCCACCTGCCCCAACACACACACACACACACACACACACACACGCGGAGACAGGGTGGTGTCGTGTGCGTAATGGGCCATTGGTGGGGTGCGGTGGCGATGAGGTGTGGGTTGTGAGTAGGTGGTGGTGTAGGTGGTGGTCGCTATAGCGGTGTTGCAGGGGGTATATCCTGGTGGTGGAGGGTGTGGGGTGTGATGTAGAGGTGTGATAGTGTGGGGGGCGGGCATCTGGGTGGTGGAGGGGTAGGCCTAGGTGTGGTTTGGTAGCGTAGGTGTGTGAGGGACGATGGCGGAAGGGGGATGGGCTGGTGTGGTGAGGCCTACGTGGGTTAGCAGTGGGAAGGGACGCGACAGGTTAGGCGTGCGGTTAGGTGGTTGGGTAGGT
Source organism: Salvelinus sp. IW2-2015 (assembly GCF_002910315.2). NCBI lineage: Eukaryota > Metazoa > Chordata > Actinopteri > Salmoniformes > Salmonidae > Salvelinus > Salvelinus sp. IW2-2015. Next base: position 1,103,010 of record NC_036855.1, read on the forward strand.
AGTGGGTGGTGGTTGGTTATGTGTGGTGTGAGGGGGGGGACGACAGGTGGGAGGTCGTGGTGGGTGGATGAGGAGTAGAGGTGATGGTGGTAGTACGTGGAAGTGTCAAGTGGTGAAATGGGACCCATCAAGGGTTGAGGTTTGTTTTGGGAGACGGGGAAACCCTTTGACTGAGTGGGATAGATGTTGAGGGGGGGATATTAGTGATGGTAACAGAGTATGGGCCAAATGTGTGGGTGTATGGTGTATACGGGGGCGATGGGGTTTGGCGGTCTGGTGTGAGATGGGCTTGATATGGGCGATAAGGGGGTGGTTGGAGTGCGGGTAGGATTGCTAGGTTTTAAGCTTGTAGTGCCGTGAGTGACCGGACGGTAGTTGGCGGTTCGGTAGACGGTGTATGGGGGGATGTGGTGAGAGTGATCGTTCTTAGGTGGTGTTGTTGTTAGAGGCGCAAGGGGGTGTAGGCGCAGGGTAGCCATAGGTTGTTTAGAGTGTA
>NC_036855.1:1103530-1109652 GCF_002910315.2 Salvelinus sp. IW2-2015
CCAGAGGGGAAGAGATGAGATTATTGGGGTGTATATCATGAATTTGGATATATATTTTGGCTGTGTTAGGACTGTGCATGTTGCATAGGGAGGACCCGACGGCTGGACAGGCGGTGTAAATGAAGGGGGGGAGGAGGTGAGCAGGGGGGGGTGTTACTTCCCATTAGGTATGAATAGATGTGGGTAGGCAGCGAGGGGTAGGGGAAGGGCTAGGATAGGAAGGCGCTGTGCTCAGGGGTGGTGAGAGTTTGAAGGAGGAGGACAGGTTGGTATAGACTCGTGGGCGTGGTTGTTTTTAATTTCTAGATGAAAGTGGAGACTCGATGGGACTGAGAAGGTGAGGTGTTGGTGGGAATTCTCTGAAGTGGAAGGGATTAGAAGTGGTTTAAAGTCGAGTTAGGCAAGGGGAAGGGGAAGGGGGAGAAGTTCCGAATGCGCGGCTTGTTATGATTTTTGTTACTCTATCGGGTCAGGGGCGCGAGTTAGAGAGGCCGGGTTGTATTTGTGAGAAGTGGAGAATATGGTGAGATGGAACAGAATTCTGGCGCTGTGTACAGTGCGGGTTGTGAGTAAATGAGATGTAGCAGTAGGGGGAAAGGCTGATACAAATCGCTGCAGGTTTGCTTATGTTATCGGGAGTATATGGGCTCGCGGGTGAGAACACGCAGCGGCTTTTGTTAATGGAACACGAGGTCACAAGGACACACACACAGCATACAGACGCACAGCACATGGGAGCAGAGGCGCGGTTTGTAAATGAAAGGGGAGTGAGACGGTCGGTGTAGAATGAGAGGGAGGACGGCTGAAGGCGGTGTACATGAAGGGGAGGCGAACAGGCCACTGCACGCAACAGGGCGGTGTAAATGCCACACACAGGCGGAAGGCAACACAACAAGCACGAGGAAGAAGGAGATGATGGAGTACATTTCTATGTGGCGAGGGGAGCGCTGTGTATAGATAGACGAATACAGACTGGCATCACAATTTTGTTTATTAGTGATTTTTCTGGGAAAGTCCAGAAGTAATGACGGCAGGGAGCGTCATTGATTCTAAGGGTCTTTTCTTTGAATGTAATGTCATGTAATGTATAGAGGGGTTTGTATAATGTGACATATGTGGTTAGTAAGTCATATGTGAATATACATATGGGAATTAGATAGCGTTGCACTTGTGGTGAGGGTGTGGAGGGGTTGACAGGGGCTATTCGGCAACGTCTGTGGTGTTCTTCTGTGGGACTACTGTGGTAGTGGTCTGGTGGTGGTATAGATGTTGTAGAAGGCTATGTAGGACTGCGGAGCGGCAACAAGTCTCTTCCTGGTGGTCAACAGGAACAATGAACCAAATAATAGCCGTTGTAGTAGGATCTCGTTGGATATCAATCAAAGTTTATAATTTGTAAATAGAGTCCACTTTGAGTGTTTGAGTTGTTTATCGAGAATTTCTGAAACAGAGGTTATGTGGTGGATGGTGGTGTGTGTTAGGAGATAGGGGGCCAAATAGAAGAGGAGTCCGCAATTGGCTTCTTCTGGTGTGCTTTGTATGGGTAGTGTTTGATGTGTGTGGGGCTGTGGTGTGGGTGTGGTGTTGATAGTGTGTGATGTTGTGTAGTGGTGTGTGGATGGGTAGGTAGATGTGTGTGTGTGTGTGTGTGTGTGTGTGTGGTGTGTGGTGTCGCTGTGTGTGTGTGTGCTCGTTTGGAGACAGGTGTGTGTGTGGGTGTTGGCGTGGTTAGTGATGTTGCTTGATGGTGGCGAGGAGAGGAAGGCTGAGACAGCTGCGGTTGCATTGAACAGAAGATGTGAGAGGTTTAATTTACAAGTATTTATATGTTCGATTGAGAGCTTGATAGCTCAGGCCAGTGCTCTTGAGAGACGGCTGCTTGACCAATAGTGCAAAATAGTGGGGTTTGCAGGGTTTATGACGAAATTAGGTGAGATAAAACGAGGAAATGGGAAGAGAAACCAGTAGGAAGCCAGACAGAAGTATCATAACGGTAGGGCGGGTAGTGTGCTATAAAAGTAGCGAGGCTATTATGGGACAGAGGGCAGGGAGGGGATATGGAGGTGGCATGGCTGAGAATTGAGCTATGCAGTATAGTGGACCTTTGCATCTGGATGGGTATTGGTAACAGAAGTGAGATAGACAGTGAGCGAGGTAAAGAGGGGTGGATGGTGGGGCTGGGGTGGCGGGTGGTGGGGGATACAGGCGGGACATGGAATGCGGATAGCCGGGGCAGGGTTTAGGGTGAGAATTGGTTTGCGGAAAATGACGTGGTTGGGGTGGAGGGCAGGCTGAGACGGGTGGTGGTAAATTCCCAATTGAGGTGTATGTTCGATGATGTATGAGTTAAAAATTATGATGCTAGTATGGGGAGGGTGGAAACAAGAAGAGTAGCAGCAGCGTAGAAAGAGGGGTCTGGGGGGAGGGGCAAGCATGCAAGGGTTAGTGAGCCTGGAGTGTGAAGGGTTTTGGGGATGTTACGGGTTGTGGTTTTTAGAGGTACCTGAGCCCCATTAGAGTTCTTTGGGTTGGGGGAAAACTGTTGTAGAAGAGTTGTTGGATAATTGGTCGTAGCTTGGCACTCCGGTGGAGGGAAAACAAGTCTGCCATGAAGGATTTTTAATTGGTAGGTGGTGTGGTAGAGTGAGAGCAGTTGTTCGTTGAGTTGTTCTGGGTTGGTTGGGGTTTGTGTTGCTGATAGTGTTGGTTGTTAGAGTGGTGGTGGGCTGGGTTCTCTGAGTCTGTGGTGTGGGTAGTGAGGTTGTGGGGGATGTGGTGGAAGCGTGGTGCTGCCAGTGGTTTGTGAGTGTGGTGTTGGCCTGTGCGCGGGACTGTGTTGATCTGGGTCGTGTAGGGTGCTGGCGCTTGTGACGCGGGTTCGCAGGAGAGGAGGAGGCAATTCGACGAGGAGGTAGCAGGGGGGATGATGAACAGGAGCAGCGGGATGGCTGAGGAGGATCGGAGGGAGGGGTGAGTGGCGGGCAGGTATGGACACGGAGGATGTTACGGAATGGGGCCATTCTAAGTAGACTATTGGATTTATTATATTGAGCAAATTAATCCAGAGCATTAGGGTGAAAGGACATGTCGCTTCTATGAACCAATGTTTTTTTGAAAGGGGATATACAATTTTAGGGATATAAAGGGAGAGTCCTGTTACAATAGAGAAGTACTCCAAATTATATCACAGTGTTATTGGGTAGGCGGGGCTTAAATGGTGGGCAATATCTTATTAGAGCTCAGGGATTGGAGGTAAGGTCATAGGTGTGGGGGGATCATGGCGGGCAGTGATGTTCGCGTTATGGTGGGAAGGCTCTTTACAAATTCAAAATAATTTATGGATAAAGAACTTTAGGGTCACAGGCATGGTTGTGGCTTCGACTGTTTAGACTGTGTTTTTGGCAACAACTTGTCCTTTGCCCAACTGACAGGCTGTGCGACCGTTGTGTTGTGCAGATGGGTTGGTAATGTTTTTGGAGTTGTAGGCACAACGTTTTGGTTCTGTGTTAGAGCGCGTATTGTCGTACTCGGGTGGTCGAGAAGTTTTGTTTTTGTTATGATAGCTGAGTTTGGATTGTTTATATACAACTGTGTACTTCTTGTGCATAATGTGCTGGTATGAGGGGTTCGTGATTGAAATTGAAGGGTGTTTGTAGTTGGCTTGTGTGTCAAAGCAGAGAGAGCGAGGGTTAATGCAGGTACACGCCTGGTGGGTTGTTGTGTATTTGTTGTGTGTCTGCTCTGGGGGTTGGTGAGCAAATGGTAGTTTTTGGTGGTGGGGTTGTTCAGTGTAGAGGGGCAGGTTAGCCTAGTGGTTTAGAGTGTGCGTGGTGGCAGGTAGCTTTAGTGGTTATGTAGTCGTTGCGGATAGAGAAGGTAGCTCTAGTTGAGTTAGAGGTGTAAGCGCGCTTGGGTAAGGTAGTTAGTGGTTAGAGGTGTAGTAGGTGTGGTTAGGTAGAATAGTTGGTTTATGTGTGTCAGGAGTGGAAGGATAGCGTAGTTGAGTTATTGAGTGGTAGTAGGGATGGAGGGTACTAGTGGGTCTAAAAGACAGTGTATACGAAAGGTTCTGTTGGTAGAGCTTAGTGGTTGAGTGTAGAGGGACACAGTTAGCCTAGTGGTTAGAGTGTAGGTAGGAGGCATTGTAGGCTAGTGGGTTAGAGTGAGAGGTGGACGACAGGTAGATGTAGTGGTTAGAGTTAGGGCGGCAAGTGGTGCCTAGTGGATTAGAGTGTAGAGGTGGCAGGTAGTAGTGGTTTAGAGTGTAGAGCAGCGGCAGGTAGCCTAGTGTTAGATGTAGCAGCATAGTCTAGTGGTAGAGGTGGCACGGCATACGGTAAGGCTCTAGTGGTTAGAGTGTAGGGTAGGTGGGTAGGGGTAGCAATATTGAGGTTGGTTTAGGAGTGTAGAATTTATAGGTGGCAGGAGTTGAAGGCTGCTAGTGGGTTAGAGCTGTGAGAGTGTTGGTGTTTGGTGGTTGGGTTGGCTTGCATTGGTAGTCGGTATGTGGTTTAGAGTGTGGTATGTGGTGGTGGAGGTATGTGTGTGTTTGTGGGTCGTTGTGCTAGTGGGTTACGGTTGGGTGAGTGTTGGTGTGGGTGGCATGGTTAGGTCGTGGCTAGTGGTGGGTGTTATGAGGGTTGTGGATGATTTGGTTGACAGGTGTGGGAGAGGGTAAGCCTATGTGGTTAGAGTGTAGAGGCGGGCAGGTAGCCGTAGTGGTTGAGTGTAGGGGTGGCAGGTACGCTAGTGGTGTAAGAGTGTAGGGGTGGCAGGTAGGCTAGTGGTGATAGAGTGTAGAGGCGGCAGGTAGCTTAGTGGTTTGGAGTGTAAGGGCGGTCAGGTAAGCCTAGTGGTGTAGAGTGTAGAAGGCGGAGGTAGCCGTAAGTGGTTAGGTGTAGGAGCGCGGCAGGTAGCCTATGGTTAGAGTGTGAGGGGTGGGCAAGGTAGGGTGTTGGTTTAGAGGTGGTACAGGGCAGGTAGCCTAGTGGTTAGAGTGTAGAGGGTGGCAGGTAGCCTAGTGGTTAGAGTGGTAGAGGTGGCGGTAGCGCTGAGTGGTTAGAGTTGTAGAGGCGACAGGTAGCCTATGTGGTTAGAAGTGTAGAGGTGGCAGGGTAGCCTAGTGGTTAAGAGTGTAGAGGTGGCAGGTAGCTAGTGGGTTAGAGCGTTTGGGCCAGTACATCGAAAGGTTGCTGGATTGAATCGCCCTGAGAAGCCTTTTTGTCCTAGACTTGGCACTCCGGTACCGCTTGCCATGCGGTAGTAGAGAGAACAGTCTATGACTGGGTTGGCTGGGGTCTTTGACAATTTTTAGGGCCTTCCTCTGACACCGCCTGGTGTAGAGGTCCTGGATGGCAGGAAGCTTGGCCCCAGTGATGTACTGYGCCGTGCGCACTACCCTCTGTAGCGCCTTGCGGTCAGAGGCCGAGCAATTGCCGTACCAGGCGGTGATGCAACCAGTCAGGATGCTCTCGATGGTGCGGGTATCCGGATATCCGGAGCTTCGTAAGCTAGACAATGGCACAGGGGAGGATGTCGACTTCTCTCAGACATTTTTTGAAAGGGGATAATCAATTATTCCAGGGAGGCTCCTCTTCAGACAGACAACTCTCCCAACAAATCACAAGTTTGGGTAGACGGGGCTTAAAATGCGGGTGGGAATTATGCTCAGGATTAGCTAGGGCGGCGAGCGGATACGGCAGTGACTTTACCGACGTGCTTTCCACTTGTCCTCTCTGCCCCAACTGACAGCGCACCTTGTGCAGATGTATTAAGCTGGAGCAAACCGTCTGTCTAGAGCGACGTATTGCTCGTGTTTTGTTTGTGTGTGTTTGGATGTATACACTGTGTACCTTCTCTGTGCATAATGTGTACAAACGTGTGAATTGAAGTGTCCAAGTAGTAGCCTGTGTTCCAGAGAAGGAGCGATACATACAGCTGTGTGTGTATGTGTGTTGTGGGGTGGCAGGTAGCCTAGTGGTTAGAGTGTAGAGGCGGCAGGTAGCCTAGTGGTTAGAGTGTAGGGGTGGCAGGTAGCCTAGTGGTTAGAGTGTAGAGGTGGCAGGTAGCCTAGTGGTTAGAGTGTAGAGGTGGCAGGTAGCCTAGTGGTTAGAGTGTAGAGG
>NC_036855.1:1112586-1125369 GCF_002910315.2 Salvelinus sp. IW2-2015
TCATCTGCGTGAACGTGCCTTAGGCATGCTGCAAGGAGGCATGAGGACTGCAGATGTGGCCAGGGCAATAAATTGCAATGTTCGTACTGTGAGACGCCTAAGACAGCGCTACAGGGAGACAGGACGGAACAGCTGATCGTCCTCGCAGTGACAGACCACGTGTAACAATACCTGCACAGGACGGTACATCCAAACATCACACCTGCGGGACAGGTACAGGATGGCAAACAACTGCCCAAGTTACACCAGGAACGCACAATCCCTCCATCAGCGCTCAGACTGTCCACAAAAGGCTAGAGAGAGTGGACTGAGGGCTTGTAGGCCTGTTGTAAGGCAGGTCCTCACCAGACATCACCGGCAACAACGTCGCCTATGGGCACAAACCCACCGTCGCTGGACCAGACAGGACTGGCAAAAAGTGCTCGTCACTGACAAGTCGCGGTTTTGTCTCACCAGGGGCGATGGTCGGTTCGCGTTTATCGTCAAAGGAATGAGGCCTGTACTCTGGAGCGGATCGATTTGGAGTGGAGGATCCGTCATGGTCTGGGGCGGTGTGTCACAGCATCATCGGACTGACCTTGTTGTCATTGCTGAAATCTCAACGCTGTGCGTTACAGGGAAGACATCCTCCTCCCTCATGTGGTACCCTTCCCTGCAGGCTCATCCTGACATGACCATCCAGCATGACAATGCCACCAGCCATATTGCTCGTTCTGTGCGTGATTTCCTGCGAGGCAGGAATGTCAGTGTTCTGCCTGGGCCAGCGAAGAGCCCGGATCTCAATCCCATTGAGCACGTCTGGGACCTGTTGGATCGGAGGGTGAGGGCTAGGGCCATTGGTTACGTTACAGCCTTGTTCTAAAATTGATTAAATTATATTTTTCGGAATCAATCTAATACACACAATACCCCACAATGACAAAGCGAAAACAGGTTTTTAGACATTTTAGCAAACTTATTAAAAATTCAAAACAGAAATATCTTATTCACGTAAGTATTCAGACCCTTTTGTACAGTATGAGACTGAAAATTGAGCTCAGGTGCATCCTGTTTCCATTGATCATCCTTGAGATGTTTCTGCAACTTGATTGGAGTCCAACTGTGCTAAATTCAATTGATTGGACATGATTTGGAAAGGCACACACCTTTCTATATAAGGTCCCACAGTTGGCAATGGATGTCAGAGCAAAAACCAAGACATGAGGTTGAAGGAATTGTCCGTAGAGCTCCGAGACAGGATTGTGTTGAGGCACAGAATTTCTGCAGCATTGAAGGTCTCCAAGAACACAGTGGTAATTCCTTTAATTCCCATAATTCCTAAATGGAAGGAAGAAGGGCCTTACTTAGAACCCGATGGTCACTCTGACAGAGCTACAGAGTTCCTCTGTGGACATGGGAGAAACTTCCAGAAGGACAACCATCTCTGCAGCACTCCACCGATCAGGCCTTTATGGTAGAGTGGCCAGACGGAAGCCATTCTTCAGTAAAAGGCACATAACAGCCCCCTTGGAGTTTTCCAAAAGGCACCTAAAGGACTCCCAGACCATGAGAAACAAGATTCTCTCACCATGATTGAACTCTTTGAACTGAATGCCAAGCGTCACGTCTGGAGGAAACCTGGCACCATCCCTACGGTGAAGCATGGTGGTGGAAGCATCCATTCCTGGTGGGAGCTGCTAAGCTTCTCTCTGTTTGTAGCAGGACATATGCTAAGCACCTCAGGGACCCAGGTTACCATAGGAACAGAGACAAAAAATGACAGACGCTATCGGAGCAATCGGAGTAGGTCATATTTGTTYCATGACCAAGCCACGGATCACCAAAGGGTGGATTTKTGTACATTTGCCACATCWSTGATGAAAATATTGTCATGTTTTATACAAAGTAGTTCAATAAATGAAAGAAGTTAGCCCCTGAATGTCTCTCGAATACGGTTAGACGCTTTGCTGAGCAATTCACGGTAACAAATCATAAATCTCTCTAACAAAATAATGGAGTCAGGGAAAGTCCAAAGTAAAGGCCTCAATGGCTTTTACTCCTGTCTCCTTCTGACCGAGGGTGAAGACAGAGGGACACAAGGAGTAAGACGTAGAATGTGGGGACAGACTTGGGGGGAAAAGAAGGCGACGAAAACAAATCAGGTTGCGGGCGTGTCCTCCCAGAGTTATCTGACATTTCGCAGCCCTGAATACACAATAAAACACCCTGTTCTGGCATCGATTGATGCCCCCTTCCCGCTTCTTTCACCATTCACTGCCACTGCTGTGTATTTTATTGTACATAACCTCAATATGGTTGCTCCTCAGGGGCGGCAGAGGAGGCACGCATTTATTTATCTGTGATTTTCCCCCCTGCCGCCCCCCCACGCCATACGCTGTATGTGTGCTCTTAACAGAATGGTTTGTCGTTATACACACAAAGCCCCTGTAGCGCAGCGGGAGGTTCACTTCTCTCTCAATTCAATTCAGTAGACTTTATTGACATGGCAAGTTAAATTACTTTGTCAAAGTATAAATGCAGTGCATTCGAAAAGTATTCAGACCTCTTGACTTTTCCCACATTTTGTTACGTTACAGTCTTATTCTAAAATTGAATATTTTTTTCACATTAGTATTCAGACCCTTTACTCTGTACTTTGTTGAAGCACTTTTGGCAGCGATTACATCCTCAAGTCTTCTTGGGTATGATGCTACAAGATTGGCACACCTGTATATGGGGAGTTTCTCCCATTCTTCTCTGCAGATCCTCTCAAGCTCTGTCAGTTTGGATGGGGAACATTGCTGCATGGCTATTTTCAGGTCTCAAGAGATGTTCGATTAGGTTCAAGTCGGGGCTCTGGCTGGGCCACTCAAAGACATTCAGAGACTTGTCTCGAAGCCACTCCTGCGTTGTCTTGGCTGTGTGCTTAGGGTCGTTGTCCTGTTGGAAGGTGAACCTTCGCCCCAGTCTGAGGTCTGCAGCAATGCCTCCATCAACAACACCTAACACTTCTTCCTCCCGCTCATCAGTCCCCTACTCGGAGTGGGGGGGGGGATGGCCGCATGCGACTGGCTGATTTGGGGAAGATGGTGCCTTATGTCTGGGGAAATGTGGTTTTCTGAACACTGACAGGGACATAAATCAACAAGTAGGAATGAAAAGCATTGATATGAACCACGCAAAGCCCAGAAATACACCCTGTGATGAATGTAGGGCTCATAAATAGAACTCAATGGCTACATCCCAAATGGCACCCTATTCCCTACATAGTGCACTACTTTTGACCAGAGCCCTATGGGCCCGGGTCTAAAATAGTGCACTATAACATAGTGAATATGATGGCATTTAGGATGGAGACAATCTCTCTCGCTCCCTCTCCTTCTCTCTCGGCCCAAAACGGACGAGTCGTACAATCAATAGAATGCTTTCTTCTCAGGGAAATACTTTGACCATGGAATTATTGTCCTGAGACCTTTAGCTTCTCGGATAGTGTTGCGACTCGCTGCCATAGCTCAACCATGTCACTCACAACACAATGTAGGTAACCGACAGAGGAATCAGTCAATCTGGATTGTAATCAATCATTCCATTGAAATCGATATGAAAGCTCAGTAGGAATCGCGTTGAATCAAATCCAATGAATCCGTGTTGGGAGTTAAACGGTGTAAATAATGTCTAGACTCAAATACATGTAATGGTCTTTGAATAGCAAGGGCAGGGGATAAATGAATCATATTCAGACTCTGAGAAGCAGCCAGCCAACCAGTCAGCCAGCCAGCCAACCAGCTTACGTTCTGCACTGCACTGCGGTCCAGATACTGTATCTAAAGGGCCGGAACAATGGATGAGGGGCGGGCGCGGCGAATGGAACTCCAGACTTGGCACGTGGCGGACTTCCTGTCGAAGGCTGTAAATCCTCATGACGCTCTAACAGCCCCACCCCCCACCGTCCACCCCGGCCCCCCCCCCCCCCCCCCCAGCATCCACCTCTGATGGAGAGCCACAAGAAGTGTTTGCCCAGCACTTTTTAATCGACGCCTCACAACGGTTAAATTAAGGGCCGTGGGATCAATATATTAGCCGACCCACCTTTTCAAAATGCCCCACATTTAGTCTGTGCCTGTCTGTCTGCCTTTCTGCCTGCCTGCATGTTTGTCTGTCTGACTGTCTGTCTGTCTGCCTGTCTGTTTGGTCCTTGGGGTGACACAGATGGGCTTTGTCAACATTGTTACATCTGGTCTAATCCCCCCCCCCCCGCCCCAATGGGACTCCGTTCATGCAGCCAGCCCGTTGCCAAGGCGACGGTGCCAGGCACCCAGGCCAGGCGGGCCAGCGCCAGGTTTAGGACAGACCGATACCGTGCCAGGATGCCAAGGCTCTGCCTTTGTGTCCCTTTCCTGGAAAAGGAGGGACATGTTTACAACTGTGCTCATATTTTCAACTAAAGGGAGCCATTTAGAAGATGCTCTAATCCAAGGTGACTGACAGTTATACAGTTATACAGTTATACAGTTATACAGTTATACATACATACATACATACATACATACATACATACATACATACATACATACATACATACATACATACATACATACATACATACATACATACATACATACATGCATTCATTTCACGTAGAGATCACTGCAGAAGCGTTAATTGTTGTCATCCCTACAACCTTGATCAAATAAGTGATGCAAATAGGTTTTCGGTAGGACATGTCAGATTTGTGCCAACTAGAGTTAAAACAGTCCTAGTTCAATAAGACTCAGACTATATCCCAATTATCTCTCCTTCCTCCTAAAGTGCACACTTGTTCACTTCCCTTCACTGATTAGTAAATGACTGATATAAGAAATATGGTGGAAACTCCCACTAGCCCGTACTTCCACCAACTCAACGCTTTCAGATTTTAGGGAAGTAGTGAACGAGTGCACACTTCAGGAGGAAGGAGATATTTTTTAGCGATTTTTTTGTTGTTGTTTTGATGGTTGATATTGAGTTTAAATTGTGACAGTTTGGGCTGTATTGGAGGGGGAAAAGCAGACTTAAAAAATAAATAAAGAATGGTGAAAGATGAAATGCCAGAGTTGAAGGGTTAGGTTGAGACAAGGCTTACATGCTGACCACACCGCTCACGTTGCAAAGTAAATGTACACATACGTTATTCAATAATTTTTATCTAAACTGCTCGCGCACTTCAACGAACGTCTGCGTAGCCAGACGCTAAAATAGAACTTGGTTTTTAGGAGCATAGACCCACGTGGGTGATTGAAAGATGAACTGAGGTCCGCAATCCAGTCCAGTTGGTGGTGGTAATGGACCTTTGAAGTTGGTTGCTCATTTTCGATCAGACATAAAATCCACAGAAGAAGAAGTAGAAGAAAACTCRTACTACTGAAGATGAGTAGAAACTAAGTAGGTTTCCCCTTTRATCTGTGGATTAAATGTCGGAGTTGAGAACACACGATTTTGTGTCACTCAAAATTGTTTTAAATTCTACAAAGATCCAGGAAAAAAGGACCATATGTATTTCAGGTAAAATAACAACCCAATGTTCATATCCCAGGACAAATTTGCTAGCAACAGCAAACTAGCTAGCTAAATGTCCATGAATATTTTATGTCTTTCAACCTGACCCCAAATTAATATAGTTGGTGCAGAGTTCGTTTTGATATTTCAACCTGCGTGTCTGGATCGCGTCTGGTGTGGATGGACAAAATCAACACGCGTGCAATGGCGCATGTGGATGCACAAGCGTTCCCAGTCTAGACAGCATGTTAGGGTGAGAGGGAGGTCAGGTGTCTTCAGTGCTATTGGCTAGATGCAGGAAGTGTGACGCAAGACAACAGGAAATGCATCTAAGTCCTCCTGAGGGTTTTATATGCGYTGTGGCTGTGCAGGGCTGAACTTGGCCGAAGGTCAGCTGCTAAGCTTCTCTTTTTTTGGAGCAGGACATATGCTAAGCACCTCAGGGACCCAGGTTACCATAGGAACAGAGACAAAAACTACAGAAGCTATGGGAGCCATCGAAGGAGGTAATATTTGTTACATGACCAAGCCACAGATGGATTTCAGTACATTTGCCGCATCTCTGATGAAAATATTGTCATGTTTTATACAAAGTAGTTCAATAAAGGAAGAAGTTAGCACTTGAATACAGCTTAGAGACATAACACATGCCCTGCTAATCAATTCGTGGTAACAAATTGTGGTAACTCCCACTAGCCCATGCATCCTCCAATCTGACGGTTTTAGATTTAAGGGAAGTAGTGAACGAGTGCACACTTCAGGAGAAGGGAGATGATTTTGGCACGCACCGTCAGAGAGGGGTAACAGTGGTGGGGTGGAGAAGGCGGGGTCTGCATGACAGATGACCATGAGAAGACGGGCACTCCCTCCATTACCTTTTAGGGTCAAAGGTCACTGTGGTGTGGAAATGGGTCCCATCCCTCACCGGGAGGGAGGACTACACTCGTTTAAGTTGACATGGCCGTCTTTCACTACTCCAGTTTGAAGTTTTCCCTAGGTCAGATTCCCCTCCTCCAAACCTAACCTAGTCTGCTGATGGAAAAATGTATGTGTTATGGCTTTACACCCCTTGCTATATTGTAGATAAAGAGCTACCCGTCTAACAGAGTGTTTTTTAATGGACGCCTATCCAACATAATCCAGGTAAAATCAGGAATTCCCCAGGACAGCTGTCTAGGCCCCTTGCTTTTTTCAATCTTTAGGCCATGGTGGCGAAGTAATTACAAAATAGCAATTAAACACTGGAATGGTAGATGTGCAGAAGATTAATGTGCAAGTAGAGATACTGGGGTGCAAAGGAGCAAAAGAAAAATAACAGTATGGGGATGAGGTAGTTGGATGGGCTATTTACAGATGGGCTATGTACAGGTGCAGTGATCTGTGGGCTGCTCTGACAGCTGGTGCTTAAAGCTAGTGAGGGAGYTAWGAGTCTCCAGCTTCAGWGATTTTTGCAATTCGTTCCAGTCATTGGCAGCAYAGAARTGGAAGGAGAGGCGGCCAAAGGAGGAATTGGCTTTGAGATAAGGCGGGGCTTTACCTAGCAAAGACTTATAGATGACCTGGAGCCAATGGATTTGGCAAAGAATATGTAGCGAGGGCCAGCCAACGAGAGCATACAGGTCGCAGTGGTGGGTAGTATATGGGGCTTTGGTGACTAAATGGATGGCACTGTGATAGACTGCATCCAATTTGCTGAGTAGAGTGTTGGAGCCTATATTGTAAATGACATCGCCGAAGTCGAGGATCGGTAGGATGGTCAGTATTACGAGGGCATGTTTGGCAGCATGAATGAAGGAGGCTTTGTAGCGAAATAGGAAGCCGATTATAGATTTTATTTTGGATTGGAGATGCTTAATGTGAGTCTGGAAGGAGAGTTTACAGTCTAACCAGACACCTAGGTATTTGTAGATGTCCACATATTCTAAGTCAGAACCGTCCAGAGTAGTGATGCTAGATGCCGTGCAGGCAGGTGCTGGTAGCGATCGGTTGAAGAACATGCATTTAGTTTTACTTGCATTTAAGAGCAGTTGGAAGCCACAGAAGGAGAGTTGTATGGCATTGAAGCTCGGCTGGAGGTTAGTWAATGCAGTGTCCAAAGAAGGGCCAGGAGTATACAGAATGGTATCGTCTGCGTAGAATTGGATCAGAGAATCACCAGCAGCAAGACCGACATCATTGATGTATACAGAGAAAAGAGTCGGCCCGAGAATTGAATCCGTGGCATCCCCATAGAGATTGCCAGAGGTCCGGATATCAGGCCCTCCGATTTGACACACTGAACTCTGTCTGAGATGTAGTTGGTGAACCAGGCAAGGCAGTCATTTGAGAAATCAAGGCTGTTGAGTCTGCCGATAAGAATGTGGTGATTGACAGAGTTGAAAGCCTTGGCCAGGTCTATGAATACAGCTGCACAGTATTGTCTCTTATCGATGGAGGTTATGATATCGTTTAGGACCTTGAGCGTGGCTGAGGTGCACCCATGACCAGCTCGGAAACCAGATTGCATAGCGGAGAAGGTACAGTGGGATTCTAAATGGTCGGTGATCTGTTTGTTAACTTGGCTTTCGAAGACCTTAGAAAGGTAGGGTAGGATAGATATAGGTCTGTAGCAGTTTGGGTCTAGAGTGTCTCCCCCTTTGAAGAGGGGGATGACCGCGACGGCTTTGCAATCTTTGGGAATCTTAGACGATACGAAAGAGAGGTTGAACAGGCTAGTAATAGGGGGTGGCAACAATTTCAGCTGATAATTTTAGAAAGAAAGGGTCCAGATTGTCTAGCCCTGCTTATTTGTAAGGGTCCAGATTTTGCCGTTCTTTCAGAACATCAGCTATCTGGATTTGGGTGAAGGAGAAATGGGGGAGGCTTGGGCAAGTTGCTGTGGGGGGTGCACGGCTGTTGACCAGGGTAGGGGTGGCAAGGTGGAAAGCATGGCCAGCCGTAGAAAAATGCTTATTGAAATTCTCAGTTATAGTGGATTTATCAGTGGTGACAGTGTTTCCTAGCCTCAGTGCAGTGGGCAGATGGAAGGAGGTGCTCTTATTCTCCATGGACTTTACAGTGTCCCAGAAGTTTGCAGGATGCAAATTTCTGTTTGAAAAAGCTAGGCTTTGCTTTCCTAACTGCCTGTGTATATTGGTTCCTAACTTCCCTGAAAAGTTGCATATCGTGGGGGCCATTCGATACTAATACAGTTCGCCACAGGATGTTTTTGTGCTGGTCAAGGGCAGTCAGGTCTGGAGTGAACCAAGGGCTGTATCTGTTCCTGGTTCTAAATGTTTTTGAAAGGGGCATGCTTATTTAAGATTGTGAGGAAAGCACTTTTAAAGAATAACCAGGCATCTTCTGCTGACGGAATGAGGTCAATACCCTTCCAGGATTCCCGGGCCAGATCGATTAGAAAGGCCTGCTCGCTGAAGTGTTTTAGGGAGCGTTTGACAGTGATGAAGGGTGGTCTTTTGACCGCAGACCCATTARGGACTCAAGCAATTATGCAGTGATCGCTGAGATCCTTGTTGAAATCAGCAGAGGTGTATTTAGAGGGCAAGTTGGTTAGGATGATATCTATGAGGGTGCCCGTGTTTACGGATTTGGGGTTGTACCTTGTAGGTTCATTGATCATTTGTGTGAGATTGAGGGCATCAAGCTTAGATTGTAGGATGGCCAGGGTGTTAAGCATGTCCCCGTTTAGGTCACCTAATAGCACGAGCTCTGAAGATAGATGGAGGAGGCTTCTAATGTTAARATGCATGAAACCAAGACTTTTACGGTTACAGAAGTCAACAAATGAGAGCGCCTGGGGTATGGGAGTGGAGCTAGYCACTGCAGGGCCTGGATTAACCTCTACATCACCAGAGGAGCAGAGGAGGAGTAGCATAAGTGTACGGCTAAAGGCTATAAGAACTGTTCGTCTAGTACGTTCGGAACAGAAAGTAAAAGGAGCAGGTTTCTGGGCGCAGTAGAATAGATTCAATGCATAATGTACAGACAAAGGTATGGTAGGATGTGAGTACAGTGGAGGTAAACCTAGGCATTGAGTGACGATGAGAGAGGTATTGTCTCTAGAGACATCAATTAAATCAGGTGAGATCACCACATGTGTGGGAGGTGGGACAAGAGGGTTAGGTGAGGCATATTGAGCAGGGCTGGAGGCTCTACAGTGAAATAAGACAATAATCACCAACCAAAACAGCAATGGACAAGGCAAATTGACATTAGGGAGAGGTATGAGTGATCATAGGGTTCAGAGAGTAGCTGGGCTGGAGACACGGCGATTCAGACAGCTAGCGGGCCGCGGCTAGCAGGCTAGCAGAAGGGCATTCAGGGGACGTCGCAACGGAGGAGCCTGTTGAAAAACCCCTCAGGCGGATTATGTTGGTAGTCCAGTCGTGATTGATCGGCGGGGCTCCGTATCGGCCATAACAGCGGTCCAGGCCAATTGACAAAATAGGTATTGTAGCCCAACGAGTGGCTGGTGGACCTCTTCAGCTAGCCGGGAGATGGGCCTAGCATAGGCTAGCTCCAGGCTAATTGGTGCTTGCTTCGGGACGGAGACGTTAGCCAGGAGAAGCCAATCGGATAGCAGCTAGCTAGCTGCGKTGATCCAGGTGAAGAGGTTCAGAGCTTGCGGTAGGAATCCGGGGATATGGAGGAAAAGAAATCCGATAAGCTCTGGGTTGAATCACGCTGTGCAGACTGGCAGGAGTTGTCTGGGCTAAAGGTTAGCTGATGACCGCTAGCAGTGGGGGTTCTTTTGGGGGTTCCGGTTCTAAAGTAAAGAAAATAGCAGACCCATACCACATTGGGTGAGGCGGGTTGAAGTATGTTGACGTTGGGGTTAAGAAAATAAAAATATACCATAAACCTCAACTAAATCTTGTAATAAATAATGTTGAAATTGAGCAAGTTGAGGAGAGACTAAACTGCTTGGAGTAACCCTGGATTGTATACTGTCATGGCCGTCAAAACATGTTGATACAACAGTAGCTAAGAGGTTGGAGAAGTCTGTCCATAATAAAACACTGGTCTGCCTTTTTAACAACACTATCAACAAGGCAGGTCCTACAGGCCTTTGTTTTGTCACACCTGGACTACTGTTCAGTCGTGTGGTTAGGTGCCATAAAGAGGGACCTCGGGAAATTACAATTGGCCCAGAACAGGGCAGCGCGGCTGGCTGTTAAATGTACACGGAGAGCTAACATTAATAATATGCATGTGAATCTCTCATGGCTGGAAGTGGAGGAGAGATTGACTTCATCATTACTTGCTTTTGTAATAAGTGTTGACATGCTGAATGCACCGAGGTGTCTGTTTAAACTACTAGCACACAGCTCAGACACCCATGCATACCCCACAAGACATGCCACCAGAGGTCTCTTCACAATCCCTAAGTCCAGAACAGACTATGGGATGCACACTACATAGAGCCATGACTACATGGAACTCTATTCCACATCAGGTGACTGATACAATCAGATTTTCAAAACAGGTAAAAATACACCTTATGGAACAGCAGGGACTGTGAAGAGACACACAGAGGCACAGACCCACATACACACAGGCACAGACCCACATACACACAGGCACAGACCCACATACACACAGGCACAGACCCACATACACACAGGTACAGACCCAGAACTCTATACACATGTGCACATGAATGTTATATTGTAAATATGTGGTGATGGTGTGGTGGCCTGAGGGTACACACGGAATGTGTTGGGTAAGGTGTTATGAAATGACATGTCATGTAATATTTTAATCTGTATAGAACTGTCTTATGTTGCTGGACCCCAGGGAGAGTAGCTGTTGCTTTGGCAGCAGCTAATGGGGATCCATAATAAATACCTTATCCATTAGTGGAGAAAATGCTAAACTGACCCAAGATCAGCGTCTAGGGGCAACTTCACCCTGCACCGGTAAGGAAGGGGACGATGGGGTTGTGATAGTTATATTGAGTTTAGATTGTGGTAGTATTYGTTTGGGCTGTATTGGAGGCAGAGAAGAAGACATTAAAAAGAAATTAAGATTGGTGAAAGATTAAATGCCAGACTTGAAGGGTTAGGTTGAGAGGGAGATCAGGTGGCTTCTGTGATATTAGCCAGATGTAGGAAGTGTGATGCAGGACAACAGGAAATGCCTCTAAGTACGGGCCCACCTGAGGGGTTTATATGCGGTGTGGCAGTGCAGGGCTGAACTTGGCTGAAGGTCAGCTGCTAAGCTTCTCTCTGTTTGTAGCAGGACATATGCTAAGCACCTCAGGGACCCAGGTTACCATAGGAACAGAGACAAAAACTACAGAAGCTATCAGAGCAATCGGAGGAGGTAATATTTGTTACATGACCAAGCCACGGATCACCAAAGGGTGGATTTCTGTACATTTGCCACATCAGTGATGAAAATAGTGTCATGTTTAATACAAAGTAGTTCAATAAAGGAAGAAGTTAGCACTTGAATACAGTTTAGAGACATAACACATGCCCTGCTAATCAATTCGTGGTAACAAATCACACATTTCTCTAAGAAAATAATTGAGTCAGGCAAATATGGCAAATATGGTAAACACTCCCACTAGCCCATGCATCCTCCAATCCGACGCTTTCAGATTTAAGGGAAGTAGTGAACGAGTGCACACTTCAGGAGGAAGGAGATGATTTTGGCACGCACCGTCAGAGAGGGGTAACAGTGGTGGGGTGGAGAAGGCGGGGTCTGCATGACAGATGACCATGAGAAGACGGGCACTCCCTCCATTACCTTTTAGGGTCAAAGGTCACTGTGGTGTGGAAATGGGTCCCATCCCTCACCGGGAGGGAGGACTACATTCGTTAAACCTGACATGGTAGTCTTCCAGGATAACATTTTCCCTAGGTGCAAAAATAAGGTCAGATTGTCCTCCCCCAAACCTAACCTTATCCATTAGTGGGGAAAATGCTAAACTGATCCAAGATCAGCGTCTTGGGGCAACTTCACCCTGCACCGGTAAGGAGGTGGGTGGGTTGTAATAGTTGATATTGAGTTTAAATTGTGTCAGTTTTGTTTTGGACTGTATTGGAGGAAGAGAAGAAGACATTAAAAATAAATAAAGATTGGTGAAGGATTAAATGCCAGAGTTGAAGGGTTAGGGAGAGAGAGAGATCAGGTGTCTTCWGTGKTATTYGKRAGATGTAGGAAGTGTGATGCTAGGACAACAGGAAATGCCTCTAAGTACGGGCCCACCTGAGGGGTTTATATGCGGTGTGGCAGTGCAGGGCTGAACTTGGCTGAAGGTCA
>NC_036855.1:1131796-1133610 GCF_002910315.2 Salvelinus sp. IW2-2015
GCATGTATGTGTGAGTGTGAGGGTGAGGGTGAGGGTGAGTGGGCGTGTGTGTGTGTGTGTGATGTGTGTGTTGTGTGTGTGTGTGTGTGTGTGTGTGTGTGTGTGTGTTGTGTGTGGGGTGTGTGTGGTGTGTGTGTGTGTGTGTGTGTGTGTGTGTGTGTGTGGTGTGTCGTGGTGCGTGCGTGTGAGTGGGTGTGTATCACATATTCCTGAGCTATTGTGCAGGTGTCAGGTCTCGCTTGCTAATAGCTGGCACCCACAGGATTCCTGAGTGTGGAGGTGTGGGGCTTGAGTTGCCCCGTGGCCAGGCAAGTGTGAAAAAGCATTTTAAAATGGATGCCACCCCACTGAGAGTGGACAGCTTCACCCGAGGAGGAGCATCAGTCACCTGCTAGTGGAGCAGTCTGGGCCCTGCTAGTGAAGCAGTCTGGGCCCTGCTAGTGAAGCAGTCTGGGCCCTGCTAGTGAAGCAGTCTGGGCCCTGTTAGTGCCAAAGCATATTTTTCTCAGTGATTCCTTTCTTCCAGTGTCAGAAAAACAGCTAGTGAGGTACTGTTCAGCTCCTCCGGTTTCCTCCAGAGTGACTGTACTTTTCTTAAGGTTGCTCTGCAGAAAGAAGTTCCTTGTTTAGAGCACAGACTCTGACGGCGTGTTCTCTCCTTCCACTGCTCTGGTCATGGCTGACACTGTTGACTGAGCTCCTCCTCGGGTGAAGCTGTCCACTCTCAGTGGGGTGGCATCCATTTTAAATTGCTTTTTCACACTTGCCTGGCCACGGGGCAACTCAAGCCCCACACCTCCACACTCAGGACATCCTGTGGGTGCCAGCTATTAGCAAGCGAGACCTGACACCTGCACAATAGCTCAGGATATATGTGATACACACCCACTCACACACACGCACGCACGCACGCACGCACGCACGCACGCACGCACGCACGCACACACCTGTCTCTTATACACATCTAGATGTGTATAAGAGACAGCTCTCGCTCTGTCTGTGTGTAATTGCGATGTGGAGTCTCCTCCAGTAGCCCATCAGTGTTTAGGCTCTAATTGAACTTGTCTCAGTGTGTCTGGTCGTCTGTTCACAGTGACACCAGCTCCTTGGTGACTGACACACAGTGAATCACTGGGCTTTCTTTCTGGCCACGTGGCCAGTCTCTCTGACAATCACTCTCAGGAAGGAACACACAGGCAAAATGGCCGCCTTCGTTCTCTCTCTCTCTGGCTAGACATTCCACAACAATGCACTCAAGATGGGGGTCGTTGCCTGCGAATGAGATAGTCCAATATATTAGTCCTGATACCAAGTCTTGTAATACATGCGTTAAGGGAAGGTCAAACACCAGATGCGACATATTCATTGACACAATCTGAATCTCACCAGATCTGCTTTCAAGCAGCGGTGCCTCTTTAGCAACCCTTTGCACTATTCATCATTACATTAATGGAGGTCTCCAGAAACCACTGGTATTAATCATTCCTTATGGATTCAGTGTAATAGAAGTGGTGTCTCAAACGCAGCCCCCTGCCAACGTCCTCTGTGTTCATATCATAGTCCATTGGAAATCAATGACTAGAGCTCAAAATGTATGTCACACACACACACACACAATATTGTAATACTGCAATGCCATGAGGTGCATGCTGGGCCCTGTTAGTGCAGCGGTCTGGGCCCTGCTACTGGATCGGTCTGGGCCCTGCTAGTGGAGCGGTATGGGCCCTGCTAGTGAAGCAGTCTGGGCCCTGCTAGTGAAGCAGTCTGGGCCCTGCTAGTGGAGCAGTCTGGGCCCTGCTAGTGAAGCAGTCTGG
>NC_036855.1:1139435-1151935 GCF_002910315.2 Salvelinus sp. IW2-2015
TCTCTCTCTCTCTCTCTCTCTCTCTCTCTCAATTCAAAGGGATTTATTGGCATGGGAAACATATGTTTACATTGCCATAGCAAGTGAAATAGATAATAAACAAAAGTGAAATAAACAATAAAAAATGAACACTAAACATTACACAGCAAAATAATAAAGATATTTGTCTGTATACAGTGTTGTAACAATGTGCAAAGGACAAAAGGGAAAATATATAAACATAAATACGGGTTTACAATGGTGTTTGTTCTTCACTGGTTTCCCTTTTCTTGTGGTAACAGGTCACAAATCTTGCCGCTGTGATTGCACACTGGTATTTTACCCAGTAGATATGGGAGTTTATCAAAATTGTATTTGTTTTCAAATTGTTTGTGGGTCTGTGTAATCTGAGGGAAATGTGTGTCTCTAATATGGTCATACATTTGGCAGGAGGTTAGGAAGTGTAGCTCAGTTTCCACCTCATTTAGTGGGCAGTGTGCACATAGCCTGTCTTCTGTTGAGAGCCAGGTCTGCCTATGGTGGCCTTTCTCAATAGTACTGTAAGGCTATGCTGACTGAGTCTGTACATAGTCAAATCTTTCCTTTAAGTTTGGGTCAGTCACAGTGGTCAGGTATTCTGCCACTGTGTACTCTGTTTAGGGCCAAATAGCATTCTAGTTTGCTGTGTTTTTTTGTTGATTCTTTTCAATGTGTCAAGTAATTATCTTTTTGTTTTCTCCTGATTTGGTTGGGTCTAATTGTGTTGCTGTCCTGGGGCTCTGTGGGGTCTGTTTGTGTTTGTGAACAGAGCCCCAGGACCAGCTTGCTTAGGGGACTCTTCTACAGATTCATCTCTCTGTAGGGAATCATTTCCTTTTAGACGGTTGTGGAATTGAACGTCTCTTTTCTGGATTTTGATAATTAGCGGTTAATGGCCTAATTCTACTCTGTATGCATTATTTGGTGTTTTACATTGTACACGGGATATTTTNGGTTGTGGAATTGAACGTCTCTTTTCTGGATTTTGATAATTAGCGGTTAATGGCCTAATTCTACTCTGTATGCATTATTTGGTGTTTTACATTGTACACGGGATATTTTAGCAGAATTCTGCATGCAGAGTCTCAATTTGGTGTTTGTRCCATTTTGTGAATTCTTGGTTGGTGAGCGGACGCCAGACCTCACAACCATAAAGGTCAATGGGTTCTATAACRGATTCAAGTATTTTTAGCCYGATCCTAATTGGGATGTTGAATATTTTTGCAGGTCTCTCTCTTTCTSTCTCCKTTTTTCCATCTCTCTGTATTCATATCCTATACTGTGTGTCTTATTCGTTCTCTGACGAGGAGAAAGCAGGAATGTCCATCCAGGTCAATTAAAGCTGTTGATTGTCTTTGTAAGCGAGAACCGTGGCTGAGAGGAATGGCGTGTAACCAAAGGGCACATTTCCAGTCAGTAACCTTTCGCTACTGGTCATTTAGTAAGTAATGTCAGTCCTATCAGTGGAAATCAATGCTCTCCAGTATGCTCCAATGAGATTAGCATTACTGTGAACGTTTAGCTGAATGATATGTCATTTATTGATGGTGACTCCCACTCTCTATCAGCTCACACGCATGACACCAGGGTGGCGGCGCTGACTCCATGCCATGATGTATAATGGTGCTCTGATACAAATTTTCAACCTGTATGTGCCTGGCATTCGTAATATAGCGTTAAGTGCCTCTCCCGATCGATTCTGTCATTATGGAATTAATGCTGGCCGTCCTAACGATCCTCCTCCCGCCTCGTGAATATTCATGTGGGGCAAAGACAAGACTGTAAGAAAATCTAGTAAGGATGTTGTCCCAGGATCCTTCAGGGGAGTGTCGAGATGGAGTCCCTAAAGTAAGCACCTTCTTAAATGAAAACTTGAGTGGAGTGTAGTTCTCTCTCTCTCTCTCTCTCTCTCTCTCTCTCTCTCTCTCTCTCTCTCTCTCTCTCTCTCTCTCTCCTAATGTTATAACACATTTTCAAGTATCAGAATCACACCCACAATACTGTATCACTGTTAATCACACCCACATACTACATCACTGTAATCAGCCCACATACTGCATCACTGTAATCACACCACATACTGCATCACTGTAATCACACCCACATACTGCATCACTGTAATCACACCCACACTACTACATACTGTAAACACACCCAATACTACATCACGATCACACCCCGCATACTCCATCACTGTAATCAACACCCACCTACTCCATCACTGTAATCACACCCACATACTCATCACTGTAATCACACCCACATACTACATCACTGTAATCACACCACATACACATCACTGTAATCACACCCACATCACTGTAATCACACCCACATACTACATCACTGTAATCACACCACATACTAACATCACTGTAAGGCTCACCAAGACTTCGTGCTTCAGCAAATATTTGAAATGGTTTTCAGTTTGCAGTTTGATCAGAAGTATATTGAAAAATATTCTGAAATCACGTTCTTTGGAACAAATTGAATGGCAAATTAAACACATTTATCATGTGACATTTTCAGTGGGTTGATTTGGAGAGCAGGAGGTAAAATCCTGTCTTATCACGTTGGACATATGGACACCCCTGTGTCAGGTTCCAGGTAGTATGGTGGGAAGACAGTATTGGTGTACCACGTCTGTGTCTGAAAACAGATCTCTGGTTTGACAAAGTTAATTAGAGTTGCCTTCCCGGTCTCTAAGCGATCGATTGAATCAGAAAGTCAGAAAAAGAGGGAAGGAACACAGTTGCCTATAGGAGGAGCGTGGTAATCTCAGTCCCATTGGACAAGTCCAGATTAGACTAACTAGATTTAGAGTGGGATTTAATAAACAGGATTCAATCACTCTCTCTCTCTCACTCACTCACTCACTCACTCACTCACTCACTCACTCCACTCACTCACTCACTCACCACTCACTCACTCACTCACTTCACTCACTCACTCACTCACTCACTCACTCACTCACTCACTCACTCACTCACTCACTCACTCACTCACTACCACACACATCACACACACACACCAACACACACACACACACACACACACACACACCACACACACACACACACACACACACACACACACACACACACACACACACACACACACACACACACACAATCTCACTAGGCAGGTTGTACATTGACCCAGGTTTATTTGATAAAATAAATGTTACAAATAAAGGAACAGTAATGTACAACATACATTTATTTATTCATTTCTGTTTTTATGGACAATAGGCTATATCAGGCCTGGGCAATTATTTTCCATGGAGGGCCACATTAGAATATATTTTTTGCCATTGAGGGCCAGAATCATATTACAGGATTATACATCATGTGTATGACTGTGTTGACAGATATATCTACTGTAAATCACGTCCAGATATGCTACTTATTTTACTTTTTTAACATGCACAGAAATAAACCACATCCATGTTGTCCTTTTGGTAGGTATTTTCATTATTAAACATGCAATGAAATACATGGAGGGAWAAGTACACTGTGCATTCAGCACCACGGACAGAACTCTTGTTAARGGGTATGCACAAAATCACAAGAAAGAGAGAGAGCTCAACATTACCTTTAAACTACTCAATCAGTGTGAGGAGTGACGTCTCTGATGGGCATTGACTAGAACAGGTATAGTTTCTGACGTCGCTATGCGCAGGATTGTCGAGAGGTGAGAGTCAGTAAGAGATTATCTGTGCCTTGACTTGTTATYTTTCATCACTGAAAATGTTTGGAGAAGAAACCAACAGCATGTAATTTTCCAACACGTTGATATCCTCAAAACGATGAGAAAACTCACTGTTCAAAGCAGCAGCGSTGTATACTTCTCCCGCTGGTCTTCTGATAGGGAACAGACTAGTAGTGTCAGAAGGTGGGTGAGATTGTTGGCTTCTTCCTAGCGGGTCAGGAGGAGTCATTTTCCGTTGAAGGCTTTAACAAGGCTGTACATCTGATGTGTAAAAAGGCCCTTCCCTTGTAGTTTGGAATTCWGTTCATTCATGAGGGCCATGATGTCCACTGTGAATGCAAAATCAGCCAACCATTCTTTATCTTGCAGTTGAGGGAAATCCACATATTTTCCTTTCATTTGCAAAAWCTCAGCAATCTCCAACTTCAGGTCCCACACCCTTTACTCACCTTCCCCAAACTCAGCCATCTCACGTTTGTGTGGTAGGYGAGATCTGTATAACCCGACTGTCTCTTCCAACAGTGAGACAAACTGCCTGGGGTTTAAAGATTTTGCTCTTATGAAGTTTACCACTTTAGTGACTGTATCCACAACATGGATCATTTTCAGAAACACATTTACAGAGCACCTCCTGATGAATAATGCAATGCAGGAAAATAATTTTCTGATCTGAGTTCAGCTCAGCTACTTGATATGGTATCCTTTTCAAAAGGCCAACATTTTTTTCCTGTCAAGTTTGGGCACCTATCAGTGGTCACACTGGATAACTTTTCAAAACTCATTCCCAGCTTTGCCACACTTATTAACGTCCTCCAATTAACCTTTTCCTGTGGTTGTGCTCTACATTGACTGCACTGAAGCAAGCTCCTCTGTCATTTCAAAGTCTGGGGTTATGACCTCGTAAGAATATCAACAACTGCGCCGTGTCACGTGCATCACTGCTCTCATATGTTTAGCTATTTTGTGGGACAGTACATAGTTAGCTCTCGCAATTCTGTCGTTTGCTGAATGCCCGGCCCGCCACAGGAGTCGCTAGTGCGCGATGGAACAAGGACATCCCTGCCAGCCAAACCTTCCCCTAACCCGGACAATGCTGGGCCAATTGTGTTCCGCCCTATGGGTCTCCCGGTRGTGGCCGGCTGCGACAGAGCCTGGACTCAAACCCAGAATCTCTAGTGGCACAGCTAGCAACTGCGATGCAGTGCCTTAGACCACTGCGCCACTCAGGAGGCGGGCTTTTCATTTGAATAACAAATACGTTTTCTCAAATCTTTACTATAGCWAATTTTTTATGTGATCTGAGGATGATTGCGCGGGCCGTATTGAATCAGGTCGCGGGCTGCATACGTGCAGGCCTGGCCTGCCTTTGCCCAGGCCTGGTCTAGACGTTCTCCCTCAGTATCCACTCCAGGCTGATCCAATAAGAGAATAGTCTGTATTGTCTTGAGAGACAGAACATAAATACATGTTATATACAACAATCAAGACAATAAACAGGTCCTATGCAACATCAAATATAACAGGCTCAGGGATCATTAAGCATGCTCATTTATAAGACGTATTGATGATGGCACAATACATATAGGTCATTTAGCAGACGCTCTCATCCAGAGTGACTAACAGGAGCAGTTAGGATTAAGTGCCTTGCTCATCGGCAGATTCTTCACCTTGTAAACTCTGGGATTTGAACCAGCAACCTTTCGGTTACTGGCCCAAAATTGTAACCGAACGGCTACTTGCCGCAATACTATTGACGGCTCTCRCGGTCTTGTGTACTTGAAGACTGTATAGCCGCCTCACAGTTCATAGGGTGTGAGTGGTCATAGGGTCAAGTTGTTTTTCTTCRTCTTCTGTGTYGGTTTACAYGCTWATTAGGATATTATTGGCAATTGTAAGCAACATGTTCTTCTCTACTACCACTATGGACTGTATACTTCTCACCCTGTTGGGTAATATAAACGGTTGTTTATGTAAAACACATCAAATTGTATTTTGTGTAGACTTTACTGTGAAATGCTTACTTACGAGCCCTTTCCCTACAATGCAGTTAAAAAGTAGAAAATTAACAAATAGATACAAATAAAATAGTAACACATTACAGTAACAATAACGAGGCTATATACAAGGTGTACCGGTACTGAGTCAATGTACTGGGGTACGAGGTAGTTGGGGTGATTGCTTCAGGTAATATGTAGTTTTGGTTAGGTGATATAGGTAGAGGGAGAAAAGCAGAAAGTCTGGGTAGCAGTATAATTAACTGTTCAGCAGTCTTATGGCTTTGAGGTAGAAGCTGTTCAGGAGTGTTTTGGTCCCAGACTTGGCGCTCCGGTACCGCTTGCTGTGTGTGTGGTAACAGAGAGAACAGATTGTGACTTGGGTGGCTGGAGTCTTTGACAATTTTAGGGCCTTCTTCTGACACGGCTGGTATAGAAGTCCTGGATGGTAGGGAGCTTGGCTCTGGTGATGTACTGGACTGTATGCATTACCCTCTGTAGTGCCTTGCGGTCGGATGCCGAGCAGTTGTCATACCTAGCGGTGATGCAACCAGTCAAGATGCTCTCATTGGTGCAGCAGTATAACTGTTTGAGGATCTGAGGGCCCATGCCAAATCTTTTCAGCCTCCTGAGGGGGAAGAGCTCTTTTCGTGCAACTTCACGATTGTATTTCTTTGTTTGGACCATGATAGGTGATAGGTGATATGGACACCGAGGAACTATACTAGAGCTCCACCGATGTGAATGGGGGTGTGCTCGGCCCGCCGTTTCCTGTAGTCCACGATCAGCTCCTTTGTCTTGCTGACGTTGAGGGAGAATTTGTTGTCCTGGCACCACACCACGCCAGGTCTCGGACCTCCTCCCTGTAGGATGTCTCATCGTCGTCGGTGTTGTCAGCAAACTTGATGATGGTGTTGGAGTCGTCTGCGACACGCAGTTGTGGGTGAACGGGGAGATCAGCAGGGGGCTAAGCATGCGCCCCTGAGGGGRCCCCTGTGTTTTGAGTCAACGTAGTGAATGTGTTGTTTTCTACCCTCACCATCTGGGGGCGGCCCGTCAGAAAGCRCAGTACCCAATTGCAGAGGGAGGTGTTCAATCCCAGGGTCCTAAACTTAGTGATGAGCTTGGAGGGCACTATGGTGTTGAGCTGTAGTCAATGAACAGCATTCTCACGTAGGTGTTCCTTTTGTCCAGGTGGGAAAGGGCAGTGTGGAGTTCAATAGAGATTGCATCATCTGTGGATCTGTTGGGGCGGTATGCGAATTGGAGTGAGTCCAGGGTGTCTGGGATGATGGTGTTGATGTGAGCCATGATCAGCCTTTCAAACCATTTCATGGCTGCATATCTGAGTGCCTTGGGGTGATCGTCATTTAGACAGGTTTCTTTGGCGTTCTTGGGCACGGGAGACTATGATGGTCTGCTTGAAAGATGTGTGTATTACAGCCTAGGTCAGGGAGAGGTTTAAAATGTCAGTGAAGACACTTGCCAGCTGGTCAGCGCATGCTCTGAGGAAGCATCCTGGTAATCGGTCTGGACCTGCGGCCTTGTGAATGTTAACCTGGTTAAAGTTCTTACCCACATTGGCTACAAAGAGTGTGATCACACAGTCGACCGGAAAAACTGGTGCTCAGTGTTGCTTACCTTGAAGCTCGCGTCTGGGTTTCCCTTTGTAATCCGTGATAGTTTGCAAGCCCTGCCATATCCAACGAGCGTCAGAGCCGGTGTAGTAGGATTCGATTTTGGTCCTGAATTGATGCTTTGCCTGTTTGATGGTTCGTCGAAGGGCGTAGCGGGATTTCTTCTAAGCTTCTGGGTTAGAGTCCTGCTGCTTGAAAGTGGCAGCTCTACCCATTAGCTCAGTGCGGATGTTGCCTGTAATCCATGGCTTCTGGTTGGGATATGTATGTACGGTCACTGTAGGGACTACGTTGTCGATGCACTTAATAATGAAGCCAGTGACTGATGTGGGAGTCCTCAATGCCATCGGATGAATTCCGGAACCTATTCCAATCTGTGCTAGCGAAACAGTCCTGTAGCTTAGCATCCACTTTGTCCCATACATTATATTTCTAGACACAGCGTGCCATCATTGTCAGACAAACTTGAAGAAGAGTTACATTATGGAGTGTAGGCAGAGTCCTTAAAAAATACAGTTGGACGGGTGCCATTAGGTTGGCCATTTATTTTCATCTTTGTGAGTAATTTTAGAAATATCCTGTGAGTAATATTAGTCAAAACACTTACGCTTCAGAGAGCATCCCATTTGGACCGTCAGGTGTGGCACGTTGTTTCCTGTTGATCCAGGACATTCTGAAGATATTCTCCAACACCAGGATTGATGAGAGACAACGAACCGGTGTTTAGTTACACACACGCCATCTTCTGCTCCATCGTCASTCTGATGTTCTACCTCCTCCATTGTCGTATTAAGCTGGTCCCATTCTCAACAACAGAGACATTCGCTGTCTGTTTGGTAGAGGTAGGCATCTACCTCAACTGCACCACCAGTCACCGTCGGTTCTGGCAAGAGCCTGTGGTTCCTCGACAACTGCTCGCTCCTGTCTCTCTAGCTGTTCTCTCTCGGTCAGCCCGCAAAATGGAAAAACTCAGCCTCGGTATGATCCGTCTCTCAAACCGATATGGCACAACAGTACCATTCGGAAAATAAGGCCCATCTCCAATTTTCGCTTCGTTCTCGTGATCTGACATTCTTAACTCTAATCAAATTTGACGAGGGCAGCAAATACCGTGAGGGCAGAACATTTTTGTTTACATCCTCACCTTCAACCACGCCCACTTCGGAAGTCCCATCCTAGGTCCCGACTCGCAACCCGCATTAACCTACTTCCTGGYTTTCAATACGAAACAACAARATACATTAGTAAWAAATGTGCCTATTGAAGTAAGATGCCTGAGAAATCGTGACGAGAATGTCATTACAAGGACTATTGCAGTCATGAGAGGCCAGAGCGGTGTGTTTGGGAGGTTATTTATGATGATTTTGACGTTGTATGGGGTTTATGGGGCAGCAGAGTAGCCTAGTGGTTAGAGCGTTGGACTAGTAACCAAAAGGTTGCAAGTTCGAATCCCCGAGCTGACAAGGTACACATCTGTCGTTCTGCCCCTGAACAAGGCAGTTAACCCACTGTTCCTAGGCCGTCATTYAAAATAAGAATTTGTTCTTAACTGACCTGCCTAGTTAAATAAAGGTTAACTAAATGAAAAMATATATATATATATGGGGAAGGCAGGGGTAGAATCAGCTTATTACCTATATCTAAATACTCAAGAAATGGACCTAAAACCTTTCTGGGTTCCTGACAAATGGCCAGGCAAGTGTTATAAAGGTCCTAGAAGTGTTTTTGAGTTTTTTTCCCCAACCAAGCATTTTATCTCATCCTTCGCCCCACTTTGCCCCTCTTCCCACCACAGACCCCCTTCATGAGACCCCCTCCAACTCACCTCATCTTAAAATAGCTAATTGCAACTTCGCACGTCTCAGCATAGCACAGCACATTTCAGCACAGCAGAGAACGATACATTTAGTTAATTAACTTCTGAACTATGAACTGAACAGGAGATATACGTTCTCAGGAGAGTGCTCACTGCTGAGTCAAGGCCCCTCACGGTAGAGCAGCATCTCAATACTCACCTGGCACACACACACACCCAGACCCCCCCCCCCCCCCCCCCCACACACACACACACACAGCCGTCACTGGGAGGGCCTGACTGTTAAGTGTGTGTCTGTGTGCCTCCTCAGCGCCGACCGGTGCTCCTAGCACACAAAGGAGGCCATTACCACTGACAGTGATAAATGAATGATAACGTTGTCATGTTAAGCAGCTTTGTAGTGCTTAAATTTGCACAACCAAGTACACATACAAAGGAAATCATTTCATCCATGAACAAAACTTGTGTAAATCATTACGGAGAGGGGTAGTTCAGTTTTCTGGTATTGTTCCTCAGTGTTTGCCTGTGTGTGTGTGTGTGTTTGAGTCCTGTTATTCTAGCCTTCTCCAGTTACTAAGGCCCTATTTTTTTTGTCACAGTAGAGGAGCTTTGAACTTTGACCTTTAGTAACATTGCGAATGCCTTTGTATGCTGAAAGCCTGGGGAAACTTCAGAAGCTCGCCAATGATTCATAGGATCCCTTGTTAATGCCGCGTTTCGGCACCAACTGTGTCCACAATGATCAGTGCAATTGACTTAATGTTTTTCCCATATTACTACTTTATCTCACTCAGATATAAAGCTCTGGTATTGGCCTGCTTTGGATTCAGAGGGCTGGGCCTYGGGAAGGGGAAAGGCAGGGAGGTGGACCTGCTGACTGAGCTCCAGAGGAAGCCGTGTGCTRCATCCAGCAGATGATGATGCAAGTGATGCTGATGCTGCCAGTTGAGCGATTGCGTTTTGGCGTGCCTTCATCCTTCAAAATGAGACACTGCGGGTTTCTGTCCCGCGTGATGGATGGTTAATGCAACAAGAAAGCTTAACTCAGGTTCGACAATATGGTGGTGTTAGAGATTGATTTGTCACAAGACGGGGTTATTGTTTAACCTTCCCTTTAGGAAGCAGGGAAGACTGCAGAATGAGTTCTCCTAAAAAGCACTATGCTCATGTTGCCCAACTGAACTTTGCTACTTCATCCACCGCAGCGGGCGAGCCAGCGAGGCAACCGTCCCACGGTTAGTGTCACTATTTGGGTCACTATTTGTTGAGTCTAGGGCCGTGGAGCTTGTCTACCTCGATGAAGAATAAAGCACCTCTTTAAGGCGGTATAGGGCCATAGAGGTTGTCTACCTTCTCGATGAAGAATAAAGCACCTCTTTAAGGCGGTATAGGGCCATAGAGGTTGTCTACCTTCTCGATGAAGAACGAAGCACCTCTTTAAGACCGGATGCCAGACAGGACAGAGTTCCTTCTCCTATTAACATTTGAAATAACCTTTCAGAGTTCATTTCACCCAGTGATAAACATAATGGCAATAACAATCTGCAATCCTTCAAGCCACATTGCTAATTTAAGACTGGCTTCCAAAACACACTCCTAATGAACCTCTCTGACAGTGTTGTGACATCATCAACACTGGACGAACTAATGTGTTGTGACATCATCAGCACTGGACGAACTAATATGATGTCAGTTCACGCCTCTCTCCTGTCGTGTGGGGTGTGATAAATAGATAGATGACCCTGGAGGAGGTGATAGCAGCAGGGTTGCAGATGCTAACTTGGTTAGCGTGTCAGAGACGTGTCTTAGATGTGTTCTGAGACGGCCTGTCAGGCTATATTGGGTTCATATGCTCCCCTCCCAGGCCTGGATGGATGGACAGGCTACCGAGACCAAAGGGGCTGCGGCTGACAGGATCAAAACACAAAACACTAAACTCAGCCCTGGATGAAGTCACAGGGACTTCTTGTGTGTAAACTATAGCTATATGGCCACTCTGTCCTCTTTCCCTCTAACACATAATACTCCTTAGTGGACGTCKTTAGTGGACATCCTTAGTGGACATCCTTAGTGGAACTATACATATGCCACTGACTAATTGTCATAGGGAAAAGGCTTAGAGCCTTACAGTGATGGAGTATGTGGGTGTGATTGACCAAATTACAGTGGTGTAAAGTACTTAAGTCGTTTTTTGGGGTATCTGTACTTTACTATTTATATTTTTGACAACTTTTACTTTCACTTCACTACATTCCTAAAGAAAATGATATACGTTTTACCCCATACATGACACCCAAAAGTACTCGTTACATTTTGAATGCTTAGCGGGAKAGGAAAATTGTTCAATTCATGCATGCCCTTTTTAAGAGAACATCCCTGGTCATCCCTACTGCATCGGATCTGGCTCACTAAACTGACTCACTAAACACAAATGCTTTCATTTGTAAATTATTAAGTCTGAGTGTTGGAGTGTGCCTCTGGCTATCTGTAAATTAAAAAAAACACGAAATTGGTGCTGTCTAATTTGCTTAATATAAGGATTTTTTAAATTATTTATACGTTAACTTTTGATACTTAAGTATATTTTTTGCAATTAAAGTTACTTTTGATACTAAAGTATACATATTTAAAACCAAATACTTTGTCGTTTACACAATGCGTGACTTTCACTTTTACTTCAGTAGCTCTCTATTAAGAAATCTTTACTTTTACTCAAGTATGACAGTTAGGTACTTATTCCACCACCGCCAAAATCTGATACACATGTGTATGTGTCTGTCTTGAAAATGTGTATAAATTACATTTATCATAGCAACACAATATTAATATGATAAACCCTAGTGCACTGACCCACCACAATTATTCTTCAGAGGAGGGAAAATGTATGCACATTACAGCATAGGACAAGAGTCTCAATGGGAAAAGATAACCTACTGTGTTGACTATTGGTTGTTCCAGCCCAACAATAGATGTAATCTTTATATGACACTATAAAAACTGAATGAATTAAACACAACCAAACACTTAAAAGCCGTGATGGTATAGGTGACCTGAAGATGAGATATTCTAACAGGTGTCCTTTTCATTTGTTTATGTACTGTAGGTTCACCAGCTGACCTCTATCAAAACACCCATGTGGACTGGATTCCCACTGTGTCTGTGTGCAGCCATGCGTGTTTGTGTGTGATAAGTCCTCCGTGTGAAGACGAGAACGTTACAGCAGCATCGAATCTATTTCTACTACCTCAGTTATACAAGAGGTTTTTTTAATGCTGTGGAAATGACAGGAGACATCCCTCAGTTATACAAGACGGTTTTTATATG
>NC_036855.1:1157633-1169500 GCF_002910315.2 Salvelinus sp. IW2-2015
AGTAGTTAGTAGTAGTAGTGTAGCAGTAGCCAGTAGTAGAGTACAGTAGTAGTAGTACCATAGTAGTGTAGGGTTAGAGTAGGTAGCAGTGTAGTAGCAGTAGTAGTAGAGTGAGCATGTAAGTAGTGAGTAGTAAGTAGTAGTAGTTAGCATAGTAGCAGCAGTAGTAGCAGAGTAGCGGTAGTAGTGGTAGGTAGTAGTAGCAGTAGCAGTAGCAGTAGACAGATAGTAGTGTAGAGTAGCAGACTAAGCAGTAGTAGTCAGCAGTAGTAGTAAGTAGTAGTTAGTAAGTAGAGTAGCAGCAGTAGTAGTAGTAGTAGAGTAGTAGCAGTAGAGTAGTAGAGTAGTAGGGCAGTAGTAGAGGTAGTAGTAGTAGTAGCATAGTAGTAGCAGTAGTAGTAGCAGTAGTAGTAGTAGTAGTAGTAGTAGTAGTGAGTAGCAGCATAGTTAGTAGTAGCAGTAGTGTAGCAGTTAGCAGTAGTATAGCAGAGTATCAGCAGTAGTAGCAAGTAGCAGCAGAGTAGTGTAGTAGTAGTAGTAGTAGCAGTTAGTATCGGTAGTAGTAGTAGTATATGCAAGTGTAGTAGTAGTAGTAGCAGCATAAGTAGTAGTAGTAGCTAGTAAAGTAGTAGAGTAAGTAGTAGTATAGTAGCTAGTAGTATAGTAGTAGTAGTAAGTAGTAGTAGTGTAGTAGGTAGTAGTAGTATAGCAGTAGTCAGTAGTAGAGTGAGTAGTACAGCAGTAGTAGTGAGATAGCAGTAGTATCAGTAGTAGTAGTAGTAGCAGAGTAGTAGTAGTAGTAGTAGCAGTAGTAGTAGTAGCAGTAGTAGGGTAGTAGTAGCAGCAGTAGTAGTAGAGTAGTAGTAGCAGAGTAGAGTACCAGTAGTAGTAGTCCAGTAGTAGTGTAGTAGTGGTAGAGTAGCAGTGGTAGTAGAGTAGTATAGTGTTAGCAGAGTAGTAGTAGTAGTAGGGTGAGTAGAGCATTAGTAGCATAGTACGGTAGTAGTTGGTAGTAGTAGTAGCAGTAGAGTAGTAGTAGTAGTAGCAGTTTAGCAGTAGCTAGTAGGCAGTAGTATCAGCAGTAGTAGCAGTAGCACAGTGAGTAGAGATAGTAGTGCAGTAGTAATCGGTAGTAGTAGTAGTAGTAGCGTAGTAGTAGTTAGTAGTTAGTAGCAGTAGTAGTAGTAGTAGTAGCAGACAGTAGTAGTAGTGTAGTATAGTAGTAGGCAGTAGTAGTAGTAGTAGTAGTAGAGTAGTAGTAGCAAGTAGTAGTAGCAGTGAGTAGTAGTAGTAAGCAGCAGTAGCAGTAGTAAGTAGTAGTAGCAGTAGCAGTAGTAGTAGTAGTAGTAATAGCAGTAGCAGTAGTAGTAGCAGTAGTAGCAGTAGTAGTAGTAGTAGTAAGCAGTAGCAGTATGTTTATGCTCCAGACATTTCACCACCAGATACACCAGATCTGGGGAAGGGTACCAAAAAATGTCTGCAGCATTGAAGGTCCCCAAGAACACAGTGGCCTCCATCATTCTTAAATGGAAGAAGTTTGGAACCACCAATACTCTTCCTAAAGCTCGCCGCCCGGCCAAACTGAGAAGGGAGAAGGGCCTTGGTCAGGGAGGTGACCAAGAACCCGATGGTCATTCTAACAGAGCTCCAGAGTTCCTCTGTGGAGATGGAAGAACCTTCCAGAAGGACAACCATCTCTGCAGCACTCAACCAATCAGTCCTTTATGGGAGAGATGCCAGACGGAAGCCACTCCTCAGTGAAAGGCACCTGACAGCCCGCTCTGACTTTGCCAAAAGGCACCTAAAGACTCTCAGACCATGATTTAATCTCTGGTCTGATGAAACCAAGATTGAACTCTTTGGCCTGAATGTCAAGCCAAAGTCTGGTCTGAATGTCAAGCCAAGCCAAAGTCTGGAGGAAACCTGGCACCATCCCTACGGTGAAGCATGGTGGTGGCAGCATCATGTTGTGGCGGTATTTTTCAGCAGCAGGGACTGGGATGCTAGTTAGGATCGAGGGAAAGATGATCGGAGCAAAGTACAGAGAGATCCTTAATGAAAACCTGTTCCAGAGCGCTCTGGACCTCAGACTGGGGTGAAGGTTCACCTTCCAATAGGAAAACGTCCCTAAGCACACAGCCAAGAGAACACAGGAGTGGCTTCGGGACAAGTCTCTGAATMTCCTTGAGTGGCCTTTCCAGAGTCCGGACTGTATACCATGGATTATATTTGTATCTATGTTTGCAAATTTTGTTAAAAAAAATACAATTTAAAAGTCACACACAATTTATAAACCTATCACAACTGGAGCAGGCCAACCGAGCTGGGTGTGCATGCTTCTGTTCCAGCCTAGCACCTGATTTTATCAAACCTAATTAGTTGATAATCAAGTGGGCTATTGCTGGGCTGGAACGGAAGTCTGCTCACCCAGTAGATCAGGGATCAGTGGAGCTAGATTGACCACCTGTAACGTGCGTTGTTTGAAGGAGACCAAGGCGCAGCGTAATTTGTGGTCATCATATTTATTTAAATGAGAACCAGCAACAAAATGACAACGTTAAACCAAAAGGAACYTACCGTTCCGTAGGCTACAAGAGCTGTACAAAAACAAGATCCCACAACATAGGTGGGGGAAAAAGGCTACCTAAGTATGATTCCCAATCAGAGACAACGATAGACAGCTGCCTCTGATTGGGAACCACACTCGGCCAAACACAAAGAAATACAAAACATAGAATGCCCACCCCACATCACACCCTGACCTKACCYAATAGAGAYATAAAACGTRTCTCTAAGGTCAGGGCGTGACACCACC
Organism: Salvelinus sp. IW2-2015; assembly: GCF_002910315.2. Taxonomy (NCBI): domain Eukaryota; kingdom Metazoa; phylum Chordata; class Actinopteri; order Salmoniformes; family Salmonidae; genus Salvelinus; species Salvelinus sp. IW2-2015. The sequence goes on from NC_036855.1 coordinate 1,160,449, forward strand.
GCTCATATTCACTTTTTCTTTTCACCTAAAATTATGCTTTAGTAATAATAGCCTACTGATTACRAACCTTTATATACGAGTTAGCTTACTTGTACACTTTGAAATGATATGAACGTGTTGATGATTTAAAGTGAAGTGTTTAAACTTGTTTTCATTAACTTAACTATTGTTTTTCAAKATGAACTAGTGCCACAGATCACAATCCTGCAATAAATTGGGAAGGTTATCTGTCTCTAATGTGTCTGTGTTGTATTCTCAAATTMACATGACCTAACTTTTTGTTCAGTTTGAAAGCTATCCAATTAGTTTGATTTGATTGTCACTCTTTTGTTCAGGATATCAGCCCAATGAACCCATTTTGTAGCTGATAATTTCATACATTGCCAATGCAGCTATAGATTCACAGCCAGTGATTCCCAACTCCAGTCCCAACTCCAGCACATATTTTTGTTGGAGCACCGGACAAACATACCTGATTCAACTCATTGAGGGCCTGAGGATTAGTTGACAAGTTGAATCAGGTGTGCTTGTACGGAGCTACAATAKAACTGTGTACGGTTTGGGAGACTTGAGGACCGGAGTTTGGGAACCACTGGCCCACGGTATGATGGCATTATGATGATGACATATGCAATGCACCCCTTGACAATGTGCATCTGAAACAGAGAATGTCTTAACTAACACCTTGTTTACATTGTTCAGCAATATGTTCCCAATTTCAAAACGATACCAGTAGACAATGTATATGACGCTAAACATTACACTAGATGTTGTACATGCCTTGTGCTGACATGAAATTGTTTAGTGCAAATCCAACTCGGGTACATTCTAACAGATGCATTCTACACACACGTACAGTACCAGTCACAAGTTTGGACACACCTACTAAAATATATTTTTTGATTTGTTTACCACTTCTTTGGTTGCTACATGATTCCATATGGTTTATTTTTAGTTTGATGTCTTCACTATTATTTCTACAATGTAGAAAATAGTTAAAATAAAGGAAAAACCCTGGAATGAGTAGGTGTGTCCCAAACTTTTGACTGGTACTGTAAATACATGTAGAGCGCATTCGGAAAGTACTCAGACCCCTTGACTTTTCTCCCATTTTGTTACGTTACAGCCTTATTTTAAAATTGATTAAATAATTGTTTCCCTCATAAATCTACATTTACATTTACATTTAAGTCATTTAGCAGACGCTCTTATCCAGAGCGACTTACAAATTGGTGCATTCACCTTATGAAATCCAGTGGAACAACCACTTTACAAAATAGTAAATCTAACTCTTTTAAAGGAGGGGTGGGTTAGGAGGATTACTTTATCCTAGGTATTCCTTAAAGAGGTGGGGTTTCAGGTGTCTCCGGGAAGGTGGTGATTGACTCCGCTGACCTGGCGTCGTGAGGGAGTTTTTCCACCATTGGGGTGCCAGAGCAGCGAACAGTTTTGACTGAGGCTGAGCGGGAACTGTACTTCCTCAGAGGTAGGGAGGCGAGCAGGCCAGAGGTGGATGAACGCAGTGCCTTGTTGGGTGTAGGGCCTGATCAGAGCCTGAAGGTACGGAGGTGCCGTTCCCCACAGCTCGTAGGCAAGCACCATGGTCTTGTAGCGGATGCCGAGCTTCAACTGGAAGCCAGTGGAGAGAGCGGAGGAGCGGGGTGACGTGAGAGAACTTGGAAGGTTTGAACACCAGACGGGCTGCGGCGTTCTGGATGAGTTGTAGGGTTTAATGCACAGGCAGGGAGCCCAGCCAACAGCGAGTTGCAATAATCCAGACGGGAGATGACAAGTGCCTGGATTAGGACCTGCGCCGCTTCCTGTGTGAGGCAGGGTCGTACTCTGCGAATGTTGTAGAGCATGAAACCTACAGGGCAACGGGTCACCGCCTTTGATGTGAGTTGAGAAACGACAGGGTGTTGTCCAGGATCACGCCAAGGTTCTTAGCGCTCTGGAGGAGGACACAATGGAGTTGTCAACCGTGATGGCGAGATCATGGAAAACAGGGCGTCCTTCCCGGGAGAAGAGCAGCTCCGTCTTGCCGAGGTTCAGCTTGAGGTGGTGATCCGTCATCCACACTGATATGTCTGCCAGACATGCAGAGATGCGATTCCACACTGGTTATCAGAGGGGGAAAGGAGAAGATTAATTGTGTGTCGTCTGCATAGCAATGATTAGGAGAGGCCATGTGAGGATATGACAGAGCCAAGTGACTTGGTGTATAGCGAGAATAGGAGAGGGCCTAGAACAGAGCCCTGGGGGACACCAGTGGTGAGAGCACGTGGTGCGGAGACAGATTCTCGCCACGCCCACTGGGTAGGAGCGACCTGTCAGGTAGGACGCAATCCAAGCGTGGGCCGCGCCGGAGATCCCAGCTCGGAGAGGGTGGAGAGGAGATCTGATGGTTCACAGTATCAAAGGCAGCCGATAGGTCTAGAAGGATGAGAGCAGAGGAGAGAGAGTTAGCTTTAGCAGTGCGGAGCGCCTCCGTGACACAGAGAAGAGCAGTCTCAGTTGAATGACAATCTTTGAAACCTGACTGATTTGGATCAAGAAGGTCATTCTGAGAGAGATAGCAGGAAGCTGGCCAAGGACGGCACGTTCAAGAGTTTTGGAGAGAAAAGAAAGAAGGGATACTGGTCTGTAGTTGTTGACATCGGGGATCGAGTGTAGGTTTTTTCAGAAGGGTGCAACTCTCGCTCTCTTTGAAGACGGAAGGGACGTAGCCAGCGGTCAAGGATGAGTTGATGAGCGAGGTGAGGAAGGAGAAGGTCTCCGGAAATGGTCTGGAGAAGAGAGAGGGGATAGGGTCAAGCGGGCAGGTTGTTGGGCGGCCGGCCGTCACAAGACGCGAGATTTCATCTGGAGAGAGAGGGGAGAAAGAGGTCAAAGCACAGGGTAGGGCAGTGTGAGCAGAAACGCAGCGGTGTCGTTTGACTTAGCAAACGAGGATCGGATGTCGTCGACCTTCTTTTCAAAATGGTGACGAAGTCATCCGCAGGAGAGGGAGGAGGGGAGAGGAGGAGGATTCAGGAGGGAGAGAAGTGGCAAAGAGCTTCCTAGGGTTAGAGGCAGATGCTTGGAATTTAGAGTGGTAGAAAGTGGCTTTAGCAGCAGAGACAGAAGAGGAGAAAGCTAGAGAGGAGGGAGTGAAAGGATGCCAGGTCCGCAGCGGAGGCGAGTTTTTCCTCCATTTCCGCTCGGCTGCCCGGAGCCCTGTTCTGTGAGCTCGCAGTGAGTCGTCGAGCCACGGAGCAGGAGGGAGGACCGAGCCGGCCTGGAGGATAGGGGACATAGAGAGTAAAGGATGCAGAAAGGGAGGAGAGGAGGGTTGAGGAGGCAGAATCAGGAGATAGGTTGGGAAGGTTTGAGCAGAGGGAAGAGATGATAGGGATGGAGAGGAGAGAGTAGCGGGGAGAGAAGAGCGAAGGTTGGGACGGCGCGATACCATCCGAGTAGGGGCAGTGTGGGAAGTGTTAGATGAGAGCGAGAGGGAAAAGGACACAAGAGTGGTCGGAGACTTGGAGGGGAGTGTTGCAGTGAGATTAGTGGAAGAACAGCATCTAGTAAAGATGAGGTCAAGCGTATTGCCTGCCTTGTGAGTAGGGGGGGGAAGGTGAGGGTGAGGTCCAAAAGAGGAGAGGAGTGGAAAGAAGGAGGGCAGAGAGGAATGAGTCAAAGGTAGACGTGGGGAGGTTAAAGTCACCAGGACTGTGAGAGGTGAGCCATCCTCAGGAAAGGAGCTTATCAGGGCGTCAAGCTCATTGATGAACTCTCCAAGGGAACCTGGAGGGCGATAAATGATAAGGATGTTAAGCTTGAAAGGGCTGGTAACTGTGACAGCATGGAATTTCAAAGGAGGCGATAGACAGATGGGTCAGGGGAGAAAGAGAGAATGTCCACTTGGAGAGATGAGGATCCAGTGCACCGCCCCGCTGACCAGAAGCTCTCGGGGTGTGCGAGAACACGTGGGCAGACGAGGCGAGAGCAGTAGGGGTAGCAGTGTTGTCAGTGGTAATCCATGTTTCCGTCAGTGCCAAGAAGTCGAGGGACTGGAGGGACGCATAGGCTGAGATGAACTCTGCCTGTGTGGCGCAGATCGGCAGTTCCAGAGGCTGCGGGAACTGGAACTCCACGTGGTCGTGCGCGCTGGAACCACCAGGTTAGAATGGCGGCGGCCACGCGGTGTGAAGCGTTTGTATGGTCTCTGTGCAGAGAGGAGAGAAGAGGGATAGACAGACACATAGTTGACAGGCTACAGAAGAGGTACGCTAATGTAAAGGAGATTAGAATGACAAGTGGACTACACTGTGTTCAGGAAGTTAAGTTTACGTTGCAAAAATAAAATAAAATCTTATTGACTAAAATGATATAGTACTGCTGCGGTGAAGTAGGCTGGCTAGCAGTGACTGCGTTGTTGACTTTGTTTGAACGTGTAGCTGGCTAGGTAACCTCGACAATTTCTCAAAAACTACACAATTATCTTGGATACAAGGACAGCAAAGACAACTATGTAGCTAGCTAACACTCGCTAATCAAGTCGTTCCGTTGTAATGTAAGTTGTAGTGTGAGTTCTACTCAAGTGCTGCTATTCGGTAGAAGTTGGCTAACTAGCAGTGTTAGCTAGCAGTGTTGACTAGGTAGGAGACGGCAGCGCAGGGCGGTGGACGAAAATAGCTGGCTAGTTAACCGAATAATTACTCAAACCAACTCTAAGCTACACAATTTCTTAGATACAAAGATAGCAAAGACAACTATGTAGCCAGCTAACACTACACTAATCAAGTCGTTCCGTTTAATGTAATCGTTTCTCAGAGCTCCAGAGCTGCTATTCGGTGGCTAGCTAGCAGTGTTGACTACGTGACGTACGAAAAATAGCTGGCTAGTTAACCGAATAATTACTCTAACGAACTCTAAGCTACACAATTATCTCAGATACAAAGATAGCAAGAGAACTGTGTAGCCAGCTAACACTACACTAATCAAGTCGTTCCGTTGTAATGTAATCGTTCTCCAGTGCTGCTATGCTGCTGTGCTGCTACTCGGTGGCTAGCTGGCTAGCAGCTAGCTAGCAGTGTTGACTACGTTGTTACGTTCGGACGAAAATAGCTGGCTAGCACCTCAATAACCCCAATAACTACTCAATATCTTTGATACAAAGACGGATATGTAGCTCGTTAAGATCAAACAAATCAAACCGTTGTACTGTAATGAAAATGAATGAAAAATGGTAAAACTACCTGTGGAGCGACGCGGAATTGCGACTGCACGCTCCAAACCGGAAACCGGTTTCCGTTTTGGATTCCCACACAATACCCTATGATGACAAAGTGAAAACAGGTTTTTAGAAATGTTTGCAAATGTATTAAAAATAAAAAACTGAATTCCTTATTACATAAGTATTAGGACCCCTTTGCTATGAGACTCGAAATTAGCTCAAGTGCATTCCTGTTTCCATTGATCATACCTTGAGATTTTCTTATAAAACTTGGAGTCCACCTGTTGGTAAATTCAATTGATTGGAGCATGATTTGGAAAGGCACCACATACTGTCTATAAAGGTGCAACAGTAGACAGTGGATGTCAGAGCAAACAGTCCAGCCATGAGGTCGGAAGGAATTGTCCGTAGAAGCTCAGAGACAGGATTTGTCGAGTCAATGAGGAGCTAACTTTAGCTTAATGAGGAGCTAACTTTAGCTTAATGAGGAGCTAACTTTAGCTTAATGAGGAGCTAACTTTAGCTTAATGATGGCGGTGGGCAGTGTGATGTTGTGGAACGCCATCAATAACATGTCATGCAATCAGTGGTGTCTGTGTGCAGTGTGACTGCTATGTAGACCACCTGGAACAGCACCTCTACCTCAGGGGTGTATTCATTCAGGTTAACTCATGGGCATAGAAATTAAAAATGACTAGAACAGACAACAAGTGAACAACCGACTTTCAGCACGCTTCTAGGGAAGGGCATTCAACATGTACGGCACTTACACAAAATGAATGATGGTTGGCTGAGAGAAATTGAGGATAAGAAGGTTGTGGGGCCTGTTTTTGGTAAGACTTCTGTGCAGCTTTTAATGTTATTGATCATAATGTACTGCTGGAAAAACGTATGTGTTATGGCTTTACACCCCCTGCTATATTGTGGATCGAGAGTTACCTGACTAACAGAACACAGAGGGTGGTCTTTATAAAAAAAATACCCTTTACTTTTTTTCAATCTTTACTAATGACCTGCCACTGGCACTTAGTAAAGCCTGTGTGTCTATGTATGCTGATGACTCAAATCAGATCAAATCCAATTGTATTGGTCACATACACGTGTTCAGTAAATGTTATTGCGGTTGTAGTGAAATGCTTGTGTTTCTAGCTCCAACAGTGCAGTAATATCTAACAAGTAATATCTAACAATACACTCAAATCTAAGTAAAGGAATGGAATTAAGAATATATAAATATTTGGATGAGCAATGTCAGTGCGGCATAGACTAAGTACTGTATGTACAATAGAATAGAATACAGTATATACATATGAGATGGATAATGCAAAATATGTAAACATTAAAGTGACTAGTGTCCCATTATTAAAGTGGCCAGTGATTTCAAGTCTATGTATATAGGGCAGTCCTTGATGATCGTTTTGGCCTTCCTGTGACATCGGGTGCTGTAGGTGTTCTGGAGGGCAGGTAGTTTGCCCCCGGTGATGCGTTGTGCAGACCTCACTACCCTCTGGAGAGCCCTGCGGTTGCGGGTGATGCAGTTGCCGTACCAGGCGGTGATACAGCCCGACAGGATGCTCTCGATTGTGCATCTGTAAAAGTTTGTGAGGGTTTTAGGTGCCAAGCCACATTTCTTCAAGCTCCTGATGTTGAAGAGGCGCTGTTGCGCCTTCTTCACCACACTGTCTGTGTGGGTGGACCATTTCAGTTTGTCAGTGATGTGTACTCCGAGGAACTTGAAGCTGTCCACCTTCTCCACTGCGGTCCCGTCGATGTGGATGGGGGGGGGTGCTCCCTCTGCTATTTCCTGAAGTCCACGTTCATCTCCCACGTTTTGTTGACATTGAGTGAGAGGTTATTCCAGACATCACACACCCAGGGCCCTCACCTCCTCCCTGAAGGCTGTCTCACAGTACACGTCAGCTGCCACAGCAAGTGAAATCACTGCAACACTTAACAAAGAGCTGCAGTCAGTTTTAGAATGGGTGGCAAGAAATAAGCTAGTCCTAAAAATAAATAAAAGTATTGTATTTGGGACAAATCATTCACTAAACCCTTAACCTCAACTAAATCTTGTAATCAATAATGTGGAAATTGAACAAGTTGAGGTGACTAAACTGCTTGGTGTAACCCTGGATTGTAAACTGTCATGGTCAAAACATATTGATGCAACGGTAGCTAAGATGGGGAGAGGTCTGTCAGTAATAAAGTGCTGCTCTGATTACTTGACATCGCTATCAACTGAACAAGTCCTACAGGCCCTAGTTCTGTCGCACCTGGACTACTGTCCACTCATATGGTCAAGTGCCACAAAGAGGGATATAGGCAAATTACAGTTGGCCCCGAGCAGCACGGCTGGCCCTTAAATGTACACGGAGAGTTAGCATCAATAACATGCATGTCAATGTCTCCTGGCTCAAAGTAGAGGAGATATTGACTTCATCACTACTTGTCTTTGTGAGAAGTATTGACATGTCGAAAGCACTGAGCAGTCTATTTAAACGACTAGCACACAGCTCAGACACCCATGTATTCCCCATAAGACATTCCACCAGAGGTCTCTTCACAGTCCCCAAGTCCAGAACAAACTATGGGAAATGTACAGTACTACATYGAGCCATGACTACATGGAACTCTATTCCACATCAGGTAACTGATGCAAGCAGTAGAATCAGATTTAAAAAACAGGTAAAAATACACCTTATGGAACAGCAGGGACTGTGAAGAGACACACACACAGGTACAGACACACACACACAGGTACAGACACACACACACAGGTACAGACACACACACATTTTTTTCACTTCTCCCAGTCATGGTTAGGGTTGGAACTGCCTCTCTGGGTGTTCTGATGCTTCTAGCTTGGAGTTGTATGCTCATGATAACATAGCTACAGTATTTCACCTTTTCATGTGTATATTATTGCTTACTAGGTGTGTCCAATTTGGTAACCACTCCCTCTTCTAATTAGGGCTAATTGGAAAAGCCTTTCAAAAGAGGACATTGTATTCTCCTTTTTCTGTACTCCCTGACGAAGGCCATGCAGCCGAAACGCGTCGGTTTTTAAACAACTTTGTTTCTATTCTCGTCTTACTATTGGTCTTCAAGAAAGGAAGTCAGAATGAAAGGAAGTCAACAAAGAGATGGTAGCTAGCTAGTCGAGCGTTTAGTAATCTCTGAAGTAAAGCGAATGCCGMTAGTTGTCGAGTGGCTGAGTATCGTTGGCCAACATTAAGTGCATTGTACCTGGGTGCAATAATGTTACAAATACACCGCACATTTCCACGGTTTTCCTCTCCGCGATGGGGCATTGTGCCAGGCATGGCCGCAGGCCATCCGACATCCTGCTTATGGTGTCGGGAAGATAAACAGATCATATACAAAGACCCAGACCTCAAAGTTGACCAACGAGACCTACCTCCCAACATCGCCCCGGTTGCAAAGACAAAACAAGGAGGAGCTAACTTTAGCTTAATGATGCGCTAACTTTAGCTTAATGAGGAGCTAACTTTAGCTTACGGCTGCATGGCCTTCGTCAGGGAGTACAGAAAAAGGAAGAATACAATGTCCTCTTTTGAAAGGCTTTTCCAATTAGCCCTAATTAGAAGAGGGAGTGGTTACCAAATTGGACACCACTAGTAAGCAATAATATACACATGAAAAGGTGAAATACTGTAGCTATGTTATCATGAGCATACAATCCAAGCTAGAAGCATCAGAACACCACCAGAGGGCAGTTCCAACCCTAACCATGACTGGGAGAAGTGTCCAGAACAAGAAAGCAATATATTCCACAGTACTCCAGACCACAGCAAAACATGAACAACAGTCCAA
>NC_036855.1:1170929-1176498 GCF_002910315.2 Salvelinus sp. IW2-2015
TAAGAGATTTTCAGGACGGGTACTCAAGAAATGGTGCATCGCTGCAAACCTTGTTGATGCTCAATGGTGGTGTATAGAGAGACTCCACATCCATGGTGACTAAAAAGGAAGCTGTACCTATATTCTTCAAATTCCTTAATTTTGTTCAACACATCTGTGGTATTGAAGATAGGCTGGAAGTGACAACAGAAAAGGCTTAATAAAGTAAATCAATGTACTTAGAGATGGGTTTCTGTCAGATCTTTCATTACCACTAATGACTGGTTGCCTGGGGGGTTTTTCAATACACTATGAGCTGAACATAACAGTCAGTGGAAGGGAGGACAGTAACAGGAGACACTATGAGCTGAACATAACAGTCAGTGGAAGAGAGGACAGTAGCAGGAGACCCAACTGCGGTTTGTGGTTATTATAATTTCACATTGTAGCCAATTCAATTGCAGTATTTCCGTTACTGACAGAATTAAGAGTTTCAAAAATTCATAAACAAACTTGATATCAGTTAAAACACAAACTAATTGGTAGGTCTGCCTTTACTTGGTACTTCTGTGAACTTTCATTACCCTCCCTCCTCCTCATGAGGGAGAGAAATGAGGAAATATCTTAAAGATACCATATGTAGGTTTTTGGTAACGGAATTACGAGGCAGTGTTTCTAAAATGTACAGAAGGCAAGGCGTCTTTACGTCAACATTATTGTGTTGTGATGTATTTCTACTACAGTAAGACTTTTTCTGGTAGATGTTGTCTAAAACCCCTTTTCCATCTGTTTGACCAGAAATCAAAGCCTTTTATTTATTCAAAATGTTTAGGATGGAAAATGGTGGAAAAATGTATATATATGCCTTAATTTCTCATAAATATAGAGTCTTTGCTTTCATTTGACACCCAATTTGACATGCTCCTTTGAACTTCACATTTTGGTGCTCATGGGTACTTTTAGATGGAAATGTCCCTAGGCTACATCCCAATTATCTCTCGTTCTTCTCAAAGTGTGCACTTGTTCACTTCCCTACGCTGATTTGAAAGGAAATTACTGGTATAAGACATACATGGTGGAAATTTCCACTAGCCCATGCCTCTGCCGAACCAATGTTTTTAGTTTTGTGGGAAGTAGTGAATGAGGGAACACTTTAGGAGGGAGAGATTACTGCTACACATCCAGATAGACGTAGAGCTATGCTTTTTGGCCACGAGTCGAATTAACTAAACTGTCAAGGAGCCAAAAGCACCAGACCTCCAGTGAGATCCAACAGAYCAGCCTGTCAACAGAGAAGATGGTACTTTATAAGTGTTTGCTGAGTGACCTGGTGCAGAGTCAGTCATCATCATAAGCTTCAGGCAACACCATCTGCCTCCTCTGGTATCCTCTCCTAGCTTATGAGGCGGCCTGAACTTATTTAAAGGGGAAGTTCACCCAAAAACACTTCTGGCTCCTTTATAACACTTGCCCGGCCGTTTGTCAGTACCCCAGACAGTTTTTAGGGCCGTTGTTTGAATATTTAGATTTCTGTATTTCTATATCAAAATGCTGAATTTCCAAAATTACTTAAAATGCATTAAAGATTGCACTGAATTGACAAATAAATGTGTTTTTAAGTAAAAAAGTATTTTAAAAAACAAAGACCTACTTTGTACTAGTGCAAAGGTCTTCCATATTGTCTGTAATCTGATAGATATTCTTCTTCTAACGCTGATAATTACAGTAGGCGGGACGATGGCAGGACGAAAAGCAGCGTCTTACTATTGGTAGAAAGAGGAGGAAGGGAAGCGCTACTAAGGTACACTATAGTATATTTTGGTAGATAGAAGGTGCTCTTTGGTAAAAGGTGTAAATTGGTCATCAAAAAGAAAGGAGGACCAAGGCACTCTTCATATAATTAATTAAAATGCCTTTATTAGTATGGCATGTTCAATAGAAACAAAGTTGTTTAAAAACCGACGCGTTTCCTCTGTTACTGTCCCTCTACCACTCGACACTGACTGTTATGTTCAGCTCATGTGTCTCCTGTTAACTGTCCTCTCTTCCACTGACTGTTATGTTCAAGCTCATACTGTCCCTGTTACTGTCCTCTCTTTCACACATCACTGTTATGTTCAGCTCATAGTGTCTCCTGTTACTGTCCTCTCTTCCACTGACTGTTATGTTCAGCTGCATAGTGTTCCTTCTGTCCTCCCTTCCACTGACATACTGTTATGTTTCAGCTCATAAGTGTTCCTGTTACTGTCCTCCCTTCCTGAACTGTTCATGTTCAGCTCATAGTGGGGTCTCCTGTTTCTGTCCTCCCTTCCACTGACTGTTTGTTTCAGGCTCATAGTGTCTCCTGTTACTGTCCTCCACTTCCCTGACATACTGTTATGTTCAGGCTCATAAAGTGTCTCCTGTTAACTGTCCCCCTTCCACTGACTGTTATGTTCAGCTCATAGTGTCTCCTGCTACTGTCCTCTCTTCCACTAACATACTGTTATGTTCAGCTCATAGTGTTCCTGTTACTGTCCTCCTTCCACTGAATACTGTTATGTTCAGCTCATAGTGTCTCCTGTTAACTGTCTCCCTTCCACTGACTGTTATGTTGCAGCTCATAGTGTCTCCTGTTACTGTCCTCTCTTCCACTGACATACTGGTTTTGTTCAGCTCATAGTGTCTCCTGTTACTGTCCTGCCTTCCACTGACTGTTATGTTCAGCTCATAGTGTCTCCTGTTACTGTCCTCTCTTCCACTGACATAGCTGTTATGTTCAGCTCATAGTGTTCCTGCTACTGTCCTCTCTCCACTGACTGTTATGTTCAGCTCATAGTGTCTCCTGTTACTGGGTCCTCTCTTCCACTGACTGTTATGTCAGCTCATAGTGTTCCTGTTTACTGTCCTCTTTCCACTGACGACTGTTATGTTCAGCTCCATAGTGCTCCTGTTACTGTCCTCCTCTTCCACTGACTGTTTATTGTTCAGAGCTCATAGTGTCTCCTGTTACTGTCCCTCTCTTCCACTGACTGTTATGTTCAGCTCATAGTGTCTCCTGTTACTGTCCTCTCTTCCATGACTTGTTATGTTCAGCTCATAGTGTTCCTGTTACTGCCTCCTTCCACTGACTGTTATGTTCAGCTCATAGTGTCTCCTGTTACTGTCCTCTTCTCACTAACATACTGTTATGTTCAGCTCATAGTGTCTCCTGTTACTGTCCTCCCTTCCACTGACTGTTATGTTCAGCTCATAGTGTCTCCTGTTACTGTCCCTCTTCCACTGACATACTGTTATGTTCAGCTCATGGGGTCTCCTGTACTGTCCTCTCTTCCACTGACTACTGTTATGTTCAGCTCATAGTGGTCTCCTGTTACTGTCCTCTCTTCCACTAACTGTTATGTTCAGCTCATAGTGTCTCCTGTTACTGTCCTCTCTTCCACTGCACTGTTATGTTCAGCTCATAGTGTCTCCTGTTACTGTCCTCTCTTCCACTGACTCGTTATGTTCAGCTCATAGTGTCTCCTGTTACTGTCTCCTTCCACTGAGCTGTTATGTTCAGCTCATAGGTCTCCTGTTACTGTCCTCCTTCCACTGACTGTTATGTTCAGCTCATAGTGTCTCCTGTTACTGTCCTCTCTTCCACTGACATACTGTTATGTTTCAGCCTCTAGTGTCTCCTTGCTTACTGTCCTCTCTTCCACTGACTGTTATGTTCAGCTCATAGTGGTTCCTGTTACTGTCCTCTCTTCCACTGACTGTTATGTTAGCTCATAGTGTCTCCTGTTACTGTCCTCCCTTCCACTGACTGTTATGTTCAGCTATTGGTCTCCTGTTACTGTCCTCCTTCCCACTGACTGTTATGTTCAGCTCATAGTGTCTCCTGTTACTGTCCTCTCTTCCACTGACTACTGTTATGTTCAGGCTCATAGTGTCTCCTGTTACTGTCCTCTCTTCCACTGACTGTTATGTTCAGCTCATAGTGTCTCCTGTTACTGTCTCTCTTTCCACTGACTGTTATGTTCAGCTCATAGTGTCTCCTGCTACTGTCCTCCCTTCCACTGACTGTTATGTTCAGCTCATAGTGTCTCCTGTTACTGTCCTCTCTTCCACTGACTGTTATGTTCAGCTCATAGTGTCTCCTGTTACTGTTCCCTTCTTCCACTGACTGTTATGTTCAGCTCATAGTGTCTCCTGTTACTGTCCTCCCTTTCCACTGACTGTTATGTTCAGCTCATAGTGTCTCCTGTTACTGTCCCTCCTTCCACTGACATACTGTTATGTTCAGCTCATAGTGTCTCCTGTTACTGTCCTCCTTCCACTGACTGTTATGTTCAGCTCATAGTGGTTCCTGTTATCTGTCCTCCCTTCCACTGACTGTTATGTTCAGCTCATAGTGTCTCCTGCTACTGTCCTCTCTTCCACTGACTGTTTATGTTCAGCTCATAGGGTCTCCTGTTACTGTCCTCTCTTCCACTGACATACTGTTATGTTCAGCTCATAGTGTCTCCTGTTACTGTCCTCCTCTCCACTGACTGTTATGTTCAGCTCATGGGTCTCCTGCTACTGTCCTCCCTTCCACTGACTGTTATGTTCAGCTCATAGTGTCTCCTGTTACTGTCCTCTCTTCCACTGACATCTGTTTATGTTCAGCTCATAGTGTCTCCTGTTACTGTCCTCTCTTCCACTGACTGTTATGTTCAGCTCATAGTGTCTCCTGTTACTGTCCTCTCTTCCACTGACTGTTATGTTCAGCTCATAGTGTCTCCTGCTACTGTCCTCTCTTCCACTGACTGTTATGTTCAGCTCATAGGTCTCCTGCTACTGTCCTCCCTTCCACTGACTGTTATGTTCAGCTCATAGTGTCTCCTGTTACTGTCCTCTCTTCCACTGACTGTTATGTTCAGCTCATAGTGTCTCCTGTTACTGTCCTCTCTTCCACTGACTGTTATGTTCACTCATAGTGTCTCCTGTTACTGTCCTCTCTTCCACTGACTGTTATGTTCAGCTCATAGTGTCTCCTGTTACTGTCCTCCCTTCCACTGACATACTGTTATGTTCAGCTCATAGTGTCTCCTGTTACTGTCCTCCCTTCCACTGACTGTTATGTTCAGCTCATAGTGTCTCCTGTTACTGTCCTCTCTTCCACTGACTGTTATGTTCAGCTCATAGGTCTCCTGTCTACTGTCCTCCTCTTCCACTGACTGTTATGTTCAGCTCATAGTGTCTCCTTTTTACTGTCCTCTCTTCCACTGACTGTTATGTTCAGCTCATAGTTCTCCTGTTACTGTCCTCTCTTCCACTGACTGTTATGTTCAGCTCATAGTGTCTCCTGTTACTGTCCTCTCTTCCACTGACTGTTATGTTCAGCTCATAGTGTCTCCTGTTACTGTCCTCTCTTCCACTGACATACTGTTATGTTCAGCTCATAACAGTTTTTCTCTTTCTGTCATCTGGTGATCAAAGCAGAGACTGTGAAGAGTTCTGGACAACCTCTCCCTCTCACTCTCACTCTCTCTCTGTTGCTCTCCCTCTCTCTGTTGCTCTCTCTCTGTTGCTTTCTCTCTCTGTCTTTCTCTGTTGCACTCTCTCTCTCTCTTGGTTGGCTCTC
>NC_036855.1:1176851-1190204 GCF_002910315.2 Salvelinus sp. IW2-2015
GGTTTTGTTTGGGATATATTCTTAAGAGAAAAATACTTCCGTTACCGTGGAACTTCCATTACCGTGACACTTCCGTTACCGTGACACTTCCGTTATCATGGATATGCTCCTGGCAAATAACAGCCCCACCCCCCCAACCCCCAAAACACCCACCCCCACCCACGTCAGAAATAGATCATAGTTGGGAAGGAGAGAAACAGGGAGGAGAGAGAGGGAGGTGAAATAGATCATAGATGGATTGTATCTATTCCCATGCAGTAAGTATAACATTTAATGAACAATAAAATAAAATAAAAAAACAGTGAACATTACACTCACAAAAGTTTCAAAAGAATATGTCTTTGTACAATGTTGTAACGATGTGCAAATAGTTAAAGTACAAAATAGAAAATAAATAAACATAAATATGTATTGTATTTGCAATGGTTTTTTGTTCTTCACTGGTTGTCTACGGAGGCCTCTCTCAATAGCAAGGCTATACTCACTGAGTCTGTACATAGTCAAAGCTCTCCTTTATTTTGAGTCAGTCACAGTGGTCAGGTATTCTGCCTCCGAGCATTCCAGTTGCTCTGTTGTTTGGTCAATTCTTTTCAATGTGTCAAGTAATTATCTTTTTGTTTTCTCATGATTTGGTTGGGTTTAATTGTGTTGATGTCCTGGGGTTCTGTGGGGTCTGTTTGTGTTTGTGAACAGAGCCCCAGGACCAGCTTGCTTAGGAGACTCTTCTCCAGATTAATCTCTCTGTAGGTGATGGCTTTGTTATGGAAGGTTTGGGAATTGTTTCCTTTTAGGTGGTTGTAGAATTGAAAGTCTCTTTTCCGGTTTTGATAAATAGCGGTTAACTGCCTAATTCTGCTCTACATGCAGTATTTGATGATTTACGTTGTACGCAGAGAATGTTTTAGCAGAATTCTGCATGCAGAGTCTCAATTTGGTGTTTGTCCCATTTTGTGAATTCTTGGTTGGTGAGTGGACCCCAGACCTCACAACCATAAAGGTCAGTGGGTTCTATAACTGACTGAAARWTTTTTAGCCAGATCCTAATTGGTAGCCAGATACTAATCCTAATGTCAAATTTGATGTTCCTTTTGATGGCGTAGAAGGACCTTCTTGCCTTGTCTCTCAGATCGTTCACAGCTTTGTTGAAGTTACCTGTGGTGCTGATGTTTAGGCCGAGGTATGTATACAGCTATTGGGTGAGTCTTGTGACAGGCGAGAGAGCAGCGCTTGCACATCATGAGAACTTTTTACCAGTTGTAGGTAGTCTATTTAGATTGTCATTATGGGGACACCTATTTCCAACTCTTTTTCCATAGAACATATTAACACGCTACAACTGATGTGCTTCAAGAAATAATGGAGACAAAGCACTGGAAAAAAGGAGCTCATTACATACAGTGCATTCCTAAAGTATTCAGACCCCTTGACCGTTTTCCACATTTTGTTACGTTACAGCCTTAATCTAAAAACTGATTAAATAAATACAACTCCTCAGCAATCTACACACAATACCACATAATGACAAAACAAAAAAACGTTTTTTTATATATTTTTTCAAATGTATTAAAAATTAAAAACAGAAATACTTTATTTACATAAGTATTCTGACCCTTTCCTACAGTATGAGACTCGAAATTGAGCTCAGGTGCATCCTGTTTCCATTGCTCATCCTTGAGAAGTTTCTACAACTTGATAGGAGTCAACCTGTGGTACATTCAATTGATTGGACATGATTTGGAAAGGCACACACCTGTCTATATAAGACCCACAGTTGACAGTGAATGTCAGCGTGAAAACCAAGCCATGAGGTGGAAGGAATTGTCCGTAGAGCTCTGAGACAGGGAAGGCTACCAAAAAATGTAGCATTGAAAGTCCGCAAGAACACAGTGGCCTCCATCATTCTTAAATGGAAGAGGTTTGGAACCACCAAGACTTTTCTTAGAGCAGGCCACCAGGCCAAACTCAGCAATCGGATGAGAAGGACCTTGGTCAGGGAGGTGACCAAGAACCCAATGGTCTCTCTGACAGAGCTCCAGAGTTCCTCTGTGGAGATGAGAGAACCTTCCAGAAGGACAACCATCACTGCAGCACTGCTGTGGGGATGTTTCTCAGCAGCAGCCACTGGGAGACTAGTCAGGATTGAGGCAATGACTGCGTGGCCATGCACACCTCCAACTCAATCATCAAGTTTGCAGACGACACTACAGTGGTAGGCCTGATTACCAACAACAACGAGACGGCCTACACGGAGGAGGTGAGGGCCCTCGGAGTGTGGTGTCAGGAAAATAACCTCTCAATCAACGTCAACAAAACAGAGGAGATGATCGTGGACTTCAGGAAACAGCAGAGAGAGCAGCCTCTATCCACTTCGGCGGGACCGCAGTGGAGAAGGTGGAAAGTTTTAAGTTCCTTGGCGTACACATCACGAACAAACTGAAAGGGTCCACTCACACAGACAGTGTGGTGTAGAATGCGCAACAGAGCCTCTTCAATCTCAGGAGGCTGAAGAAATTCGGCTTGTCATCTAAAACACTCACAAACCTTTACAGATGCACAATCGAGAGCATCCTGTCGGGCTGTATCACCGCCTGGTACGGCAACTGCTCCGCTCACAACCGTAAGGCTCTCCAGAGGGTAGTGAGGTCTGCACAACGCATCACCGGGGGCAAACTACCTGCCCTCCAGGACACCTACAGCACCTGATGTCAAAGGAAGGCCAAAAAGATCATCAAGGACAACAACCACCCGAGCCACTGCCTGTTCATCCCGCTATCATCCAGAAGGCGAGGTCAGTACAGGTGCATCAAAGCTGGGACCGAGAGACTGAAAAACTGCTTCTATCTCAAAGCCATCAGACTGTTGAACAGCCATCACTGACATAGAGAGGCTGCACCAACATACAGACTCAAATCTCTGGCCACTTAAACAAATGGACTTAATAAATGTATCACTAGTCACTTTAAATAACGGCACTTTAATAATGTCTACATATCTTACATTACTCATCTCATATGTATATACTGTATTCTATACCATCTACTGTATCTTTCCTATGCCCCACGGCCATCACTCATCCATATATTTATATGTACATATTCTTATTCATCCCTTTACATTTGTGTGTATTTGTGTGTATGAGGTAGTTGTTGTGAATTTGTTAGATTACTTGTTAGATATTACTGCATAGTCAGAACTATAAGCACAAGCATTTCCCTACACTCGCATCTGCCAACCATGTGTATGTGACCAAGAAAATCTMATTTGATAACACAGCATGGCAGCAACACAACATGACAACAACATGTTAGCAACACAACATGGCGGCAGCACAAAACATGGTACAAACGTTATTGGGCACAGACAACAGCACAAAGGCAAGAAGGTAGAGACAACAATAGATTACGCGAAGCAGCCACAACTGTCAGTAAGAGTGTCCGTGATTGAGTCTTTGAATGAAGAGATTGAAAAATGTTTTGAAAAAGTCAAAGGGAATAGTGAATACTTTTCGGAATGCACTGCACATTCGCTCGGAGGAGGAGGAGGCTTAAACTGCATTCTAATGTTCAACTCTGCTTAAAGAACACGGTATCAAGCGAAGTGCTTTATGCATGCTCAGTTCTTGGGCCTTGAGGGCTGCCTGAGTGGATATTTGAAATGGAAGTTCTGGAACTCTCTCACGTGGTTCTTTTTATGGGGAAAAGACCTCAATGAAAAGGTCTCATCAAATGTGGAGAATGATACATTTTCCTCTGTTGGCCATCAAGTAGCCTATTCATTTCTATGCCATTTTCGGCTAGTGTAGGCTACCATTTGATATAATAACTATGTTGAAATGACAATATCACTGGAGTCATTGCAAATCAATGTGCCACTTGTGTATCCTACCTGGAGCTGGCAAACTAGTTAAATAAATAGCCTATAACTTAAGTTTACTGTTGTTGTATCCTTGTGTTATTATGCAATTATTAATGGACATGTTTAGTTCATTAAATTGGACGTTTTCAAAGCTCTATTGTAAATGTTCATCAGTTGCTACTACGCATTAGATTGATGGTAACATTAGTCAGATTAGGCTACAGGTAAAACAATATAAACATTAATAAACACGGGCTGTTGTTGACAAGCATATTCAATTCATATACATATTATTCATATTTAATTCAGCGATTGAAAGTATGACCCCCATCCTCAGTAGTCTATTCCAGCAGGCTTTTGGGCAACACAATCACTTGTCACCTCCAAATCGCCTCCCTCTTCATGTTGAATACATTAGCCTGTTAATTGGAACTAATCAAGCTGCTAAATCATTCAGTATACATCTCACTGTAGGCTACTGTAGACCATCTGAAATGAGAGTACCTGCTTTTTATCTAAGCAGACCATGGCAAAGGTGAGTTTACAATCATAAACCCAGATCTTAGTCTGTAGCCTATTGAAATGACAAGACAATCTCACAAATGGGCCAACGGTTTGTATTCTCTTAACATCTGACACAATTGCCCGAAAATAGCCTGACATTCATTTTTTAAAGTTCATCCAAGTATTTCTTGTTCAGAGATTTCGAGATCCTTTGTTCAACTTTGATCACCCAAACTCTCCTGTCTGATTTATCTATAGTTATGCACATGTGCAAAAGGGATTTAATTACAATTATAAACCTGTTTCGAGCCCTGAATGCTGATTGGCTGAAAGCCGTGGTATACAAAAAATGCTTTGAAAGAATATATAATTACGTTGGTAACCAGTTTATAATAGCAATAAGGCACCTCGGGGGTTTGTGGTATATGGCCAATATACCATGGCTAAGGGCTGTATCCAGTCACTCCACGTTGCGTCAAGTTTAAGAACAGCCCTTAGCCGTGGTATATTGGCCATATACCTCATGCCTTTATTGCTTAATCATAGCAGTCAAACGAGGTAAATCGACATCCACTGATGGAAAATGATCTGGCTAGTTTAATAACAGCGAATTAACTTTTCTTTCGACATATTCAAATTCCTTTATTACGTCATGTCATAGCTCACAATAATTATTGTTTTGAGGAAAAAACGATTTTTMCCCTTCTAACGTCGTTACAAGTTACTACGATATTCCTTCTTAATTGGCTCGATGAAATTATGGAAAAAGGAGTTTATTGTATAAATATGGCAACTCCTCTTGCTGTGAAAAAAATAATGGGCTGGTTTTCATGGCCTTTTGGACGGGTTTTGAATGGTCATTGGGCTAGAATTTTTTGCTTGACCTGGCAACCCTTGCTATTGTCATATGCTGACAAGAGGGAAGTCATTTGAACATTAAATGACTGCCTGTTGTGTAATTGTTGTTTATGTTAGCTACATCTGGAGCCTGGGTCTTTGCCCTCACTGCACAGATTTGAGTGTTCTATCGTCGAGACCAGTTCCCCCTGTAAGGCAACGCACTTTGCTAGCTAAAGCTGCTGTTCTTCCATTGTAAACCCAGTCCACATGGTGTCTTTGTAGCCACGTCTCGTGTAAACACGAGTGCATGTTTCCTGTGACCTAAGCTAGCTGCCGCAGCAGGGCCAGACGTGGTGTGCTTGTAACACTGTCTCTTTCAGCACATCTGTGTCTGTATACACACCACTTTCTATTTCCTCACGAGGGTTCGCTGACGTCTCCTTCTTCTCTTTATGCCCTTTTCTCTCTTGTGATTCTGGACGTGTGTGCGTGTGTGTGTGTGTGTGTGTGTGTGTGTGTGTGTGTGTGTGTGTGTACACGTGCGTGTTGGTGTGAGGCTACATCTGCGACGGCATTAAAGTGTGTTCTCAGCAAACTGGTTGAAGACCAAGATTTGAAGCAATATATTCTTAATTATTATAACCCACTATATTTATCCAGTATATTCGATACGTTACATGCATGCGCTGTGTGAATCAGTAGAATGTACGTATTGCGTTGGAATCCTCACTCCTGTTCAGAAATCAGAAACCACACCGAAAAGGACCACGGGGAAGCTGAGGGAAATCCTCTAGCTCCTAAATATGGACCAGTGAAGTCGCTGACCAAGACATCCTGAAACTTGAATTGTTGACCAGATTGAACCATTAAGTACCATTTTAGCCCTCGTTTAAACATGATGTTTATGCCATATTTGGTCGATGTTTCCACCTGTCAACTCTAGATGTATTGGTTATTGTGACGACCGACGAACCTTCTCATGTCGACCAATCAAATGTAGGGGCAGTTTTGAGCCCACCAATTGTGTTGGTAGCATATACAAATGTATCTGGACATTAATTTTCAAGGTGTTTTGTTGAAGCACAAACCCTTCCACCGCGGTGTATATTACAATAATATTGGATCTGGAAACCTTTTAGAGATTCCTTGAGTCGTCTCATCGGTCCTCTATAAATCTGAATTCAATATTTACTCTTCGTGGTAAACACAAAGCACTCGGCAGGGCTGATTACACAATGTTTGTGTTCCTCTCAGGGAGATTAGAGGGGAAGATGGGAGAAAATGATGGCGTCGTAATGAACCACAGAGTTAGTTTTTGCCCCGCTTGGTTTAGCCAAATTATGATCATTTTCCCCCCTCACTTCAGACCCAATCAGTTGTGTTCTGCACCTTGAGATTGTCACCAAAGGGTGACACATCCGGGATCCCACATTCCGGTGTTCGTGAAGAAGATTGGATTATAACGAAGAAGCAGTGTTAATGAGGTGAAGTCTCGAAAAGAGCAATGTGTGATTGAAATAGTTGAGAGGGAGACGGGGGGGAGGGAGAGAGGGGGAGGACATGGATGGAAGAGGGGGGATGGAGGAGGAGGAGAAGTGGGAGGGGAGATGGAGGGGAGAGATGGAGACAGGGATGCGGAGGCGAGAGATAGAACAGGGGGAGAGAACATGGAGAGAGGCAGGAGGGAGTAGAGTAAGGTAGATAGAGGTGGAAGGAGGAGAAATGAAGGGGGAGGAAGGAGAGAGAGGTGAAAAATGAAATCGTTAAGAGAGGAAGACGGGCGAGGAGAGAGCTGGAGTTGAAATGAATCATAGTTGGGAAGAGAGAGAGAGATGGAGGAGAGAGAAGCGGG
Source organism: Salvelinus sp. IW2-2015 (assembly GCF_002910315.2). Taxonomy (NCBI): domain Eukaryota; kingdom Metazoa; phylum Chordata; class Actinopteri; order Salmoniformes; family Salmonidae; genus Salvelinus; species Salvelinus sp. IW2-2015. Next base: position 1,183,903 of record NC_036855.1, read on the forward strand.
AGGAGAGAGATGGGGTGAAATATCATGTTGGGAAGGCGAGAGCAGGGAGGAGAGAGCAGGGAGGAGACGAGAGGGAAGGTGAAATATATCATAGTTGGTGAGGAGAGACAGGGAAGGAGAAAGGACGAGAAGAGAGAGCGAGCAGGGGGAGGAGAAGAGACAGGGAGAGCGAGGGAGGTGCAAATTATCATAGTTGGGAGGAGAGAGACAGGGAGGAGAAAGACAGAAGGAGAGAGACAGGGAGGAGAGAGACAGGGAGAGGAGAGGAGGTGAAATAGATCATAGTTTGGAAGGGAGAGAGACAGGGAGGAGAAAGGACGAATGGAGAGAGACAGGTGAGGAGAGAGACAGGTAGGTGAAATAGATCATAGTTGAGAAGGAGAGAGACAGGGAGGAGAAACGAAAAAAAGAGCGGGAGAGAGAGACAGGGAGGTGAAACTAGATCATAGTTGGAAGGAGAGAGACAGGGCAGGACAAGACAAAAAGAGGAGAGAACAGGGAGGGAAAGACAAAAAGAGAGAGCGACATGGGAGTTAGCGAGACAGCAGGAGGTGAAGATAGATCATTAGTTGGGAGGAGAGAGAAGGGAGGAGAGAGAGAGGTACAGGTGCTCGTGGTGAGGAATACAGGTGCTCGTGGTGAGGAATACAGGTGCTCGTGGTGAGGAATACAGGTGCTAGTGGTGAGGTAAACAGGTGCTCGTGGTGAGGAATACAGGTTAGGACGTAGCATTACTGAATGCGGCTGATGTATGGGGCTTTCAGCATCAATGTGTTAACATGTAGAAGATATCTTTATCCAGAGCGACTGTGTGTACATTTTCGTACGGGTGGCCCCTGCTGGAAGTGAACCCACGACCTTGACATTGCAAGCGCTATGCTCTACCAACTGAGCCGCACAGTCAGCGGTCGCTCAAATCAGCCAGTGTGTGACTGCTATGCCGGGCGCACACGACACGACTTTCAAAATCCTAACATCGCTGAGCCTCTCACATGAAACAACTGGCTTTCCTGTAGTTTTTTTGTTGCCTTGCCAACGTAGTGATGATCTGCCACAGACGGGGAGTCGTCACATACTCCGAGATTCTTCACTTGGTCCTGAGGATTCTTGATGCCATGCTGTCTAGCGACAACAGTGATCTGATGACGTGATTTAGATTCGTAGCTAGAACGAGCTGTGGCTTCAAAGCAGCATCATAAACGTTTTCAGTCGGACATGCACGCTTGCCACACAGAGTAGAAATATTTAGCCAATACATTTTGAATTGAATAACATTTCTTGTGAATTTCAGAGCTGCTAGTAGTAGTCATGTTTCCTGCTTGACAGTCTACACATCCTGTGTGATGCGATACAACGTCATCATCTCACCGGCTTCTTTTCTGGCGAGCTCTCATTGGCTATGGCTGATCACTGTTCTCAAAACGTTTCATTGCACATCTCACACTACAAGATCATTGCAGATTTTGTGCCGATGAAAATCAAACATGTTAAAAAATATCAGGACGTCTGGGATGGCTCAAAGACGGTCGGTGGTGTCTCTGACCCACTCAAATTAAACGAGCTTCGGTGACAGCCCCGAGTAGGCAACGACAATCCCCTAGTCTCAGATCTATAAAAAAAAAAACTTGTCTGGGACAGCTAAATTGTTTAGTGTACGCCGGGCTTTAAAAGCTGTTAGCTCTGCCATGTCGTCTCCGGGGGGTCGTGAGACCAACGAGCCACTTGTAGAGCATCAGTGACCATGCCATTCTGAACCAATTATTCCATCATTGGCATCCAATCCACCCCCTCTCACATGACCACACATTGACTTTCAAACACACACAACAATTAGCCTAGATGGATACTATGTTATGATAGGCCCTACACTTAGGGGGGTATCCCTTTGTGACATCACTCTTTCCTGATTGAAGTCCATATTATCAAGCCTTGACAGGACAACCATCATAAATCACACTCTACATGACAGCCAATATGCCATCGCTGGGACTTACAAGCTGTCTACTGACAAATCGATTTTTGCCACAAAATAAAGGTTAACAGTTTTAAACGATCAGGAAAATGGATAGGTGTCTCCGTGGGATTCATGCTTGACAGATTAATGGGCATGACGTATAATGGCTGGGAAATATTTTGTCTGATTGAAAGAGAGGGAAATATGTTGTCTGATTGAAAGAGAAGGACATTTTTTGTCTGACTGAAAGAGAGAGAAATATTTTGTCTGACAGATAGGGAAATGTGTCTATGAAAGGAAAGAGTAATAGCTTGTTTTGATGCTGGGGGTCGTTACTGTGTGTTACTATCTGAGTAAGTGTGTGTGCGTGCGTGTGCGTGTGCGTGTGCGTGTGCGTGTGTGTGTGTGTGTGTGTGTGTGCGTGCTTGTGGTATAGGCTGTGTAGCCGAGGTTGATGGAGTTGCTACTGGACAATATTGAATGGCAAGAGGAGTGCTAAGTTTTCATATTTTTCCAACACAGTAGTCACCAGCAGACATAAATCACTGCTGTCACCTGTCAGGGCAGGACACAGACGCTAAATCAATGCTGTGACATTGAGCTCCATATTTCTACAAACATATTTCTACTGCGGAGAGGAGGAGGACGCAAAAGCCTGCGCTGTCTTGGACAGTTTGGCTGTCACTCTCACCCTCCTCCCCCCTCCTCCACCTKCTCCCCCTCTCCTCTCATCCCTAAATCCCAGATGCCCCTTCCGCAATGAGGAATGATTTTGAATGGCGATTCACCTTCTCAATGATTGGGTCGTCATCCCGGTGGGCGTGGCCAGATGTGAATGACATCACTCGTCTACTGGTCGCTTGAAGTTGCTGACTAAAGTTATATGTAAATTGGATAGATTGGTTGTCCTGTCCAATGACTATAAGTGTTTTCACCACAATCTTCATACTGTAGCAACATATTTGGCCCCACTGACTATTCAGCTAAGGTTGTGTGTTATGGGTTGTTAGGATTAGGGTAAAGACTTAACCCTGACCTTAACCCTAACCCCTATGTCAGTCCCCCAGCCCCCTCGTTCTCAGAACTAGCCTGTTATCATCTTCTCTCTCTTCTCCTCATTCTCTATATATATCCCCCCTGCTCTAGGCTCTTGTCACCTGGCCCTCCGTCGGTAGGTTTGTGCTGTCACCTCTCCTGTCACCTCCCCCGGCCCCGGCGCTGTCACCCCATATCGCTACGACTTTACAGCTGCACTAAGGAGGCCATGGCACACCAGCTGCCGCTCATCTGGTCAGCAGTCTCTCACTCCACCGGGGGCGGAATGGAGGGAGGGAGGGAGAGATGGAGGGAGGTGTAAGAGATCATAGTTGAGAGGGAGACGGGGGGGAGGGAGAGAGGGAGGGAGGTGTAAGAGATCTAGTGGTGGAGGAAATAAGGGTGTAGTGGTTGAGGTAAACAGGTGCTCGTGGTGGTGAGACGGTGCTGGAGGGACAGGTTGCTGTGGATGAGGAATCAGGTGCTAGTGATGAGGAATACAGGTTGCTAGTGGATGAGGTTGAAAGGTGCTCGTGGTGAGAGAACAGGTTGCTCGTGTGAGAGAACAGGTGCTGTCGGTGAGGAGACAGGTGTCTCGGGTGGTGAGGAGAAACAGGTGTAGTGATGAGGCATCCGGTCTGTGTGAGGAATACAGGTGCTAGTGGTGGAGGAATACCAGGTGCTAGTGGTGAGGTACAGGTGTCTCGTGGGTGGGAGAAGGGGAGAACAGGTGCAGTCAGTAGGTGAGGAGAAAGAGTGCTCGTGGTGAGGAGAACAGGTGCTCGTGGTGAGGAGAACAGGTGCCTAGTGGTGAGGAGAACAGCGCTGCTCTCGGCTGGTGAGGAGAAGGTGCTCAGTGGTGAGGAGAAAGGTGCTAGTGGTGAGCGAAATACATGGTGCTTCAGTGGTGGAGGAGACAGGTGCTAGTGGTGAGGACTGTATGGACAATGAGAAGCTTGTGTTGGTATTTTAGCTTCACTATGGACCATGAGAAGCTTGTGTTGGTATTTTAGCTTCACTATGGACCATGAGAAATCATTTTTGAAATTATTATAATTTTATATCATTGCTATTATTGTAGGCCTATTTATTAATCTAAACCAGTTCTTTAAATATTCGGATTTGAAACAAATTAGTCTCCTTCTGTACACCTATTGTAAATCTTTATAGCAGACGCAGTAGCCTATCTGACAAGGATAAGAAAATGCATGTTGGTATAATAGCATGATGCAAGCATATCTCGACCTCTCTCTGGGGCTAGGCCTAAACTGGCTTCTCTTCCTTTATATATATATATATATACAGTACCAGTCAAAAGTTTGGACACACCTACTCATTCCAGGGTTTTTCTTTATTTTTACTATTTTCGACATTTTAGAATAAAAGTGAAGACATCAAAACTATGAAATAACACATATGGAATCATGTAGTAACCAAAGAAGTGGTAAACAAATCAAAATATATTTTATAGTTGAGATTCTTCAAAGTAGCCACCTTTTGCCTTGATATTAATATTTGTTATATTAATATTTTACTGTTTGCTCAGAATCGCTCAAAAGTTATTGATAAAAAAACCAGACAGAATAGTCTTCTCTTTTCAGCGGTAGGCATATGCTATTCAAACGGTAGGCCGGTACATTCTTCTCATGATTGTATTTAGAAATTTGTGAAAGGCAAACTGACAGCCGCAACCAACCATAGAAATGTAATCCATAGATTGGCAGTTCCCATTCAAGTCAGGACTGGCAGCCGTTGCTAGTGTACCCATGAGTTTAACAGTCACAGTGACAGGGTTAGAGGTTCCAAAATCCCTCCTATGGATTATATACTTGGCCACAATGCAACAAGCTGTTTCTATGTTTGGCACATGTGCTGCCCCAATTGTGGCCATCCTGACTGTAAGTGCTTGTGATAAAACTTAATCCACAGCAATTTTTTTGTTGTTGAAGCTATTGATCCTCTCTAGCTAAATATTGCTTTCTGGTGTAGTATTTAGAATAATTTTTATTCATGTCTTCAGACAGGAGTAATATCATTTTTGGGGAGAAAAAAACAATTATAGTCTAATTGTATATAAATTTATCAGGGCTGCTGCAGCTACATGGCTTTAAGTACAGACACAGGTGCTAGTGGTGAGGAGAACAGGTGCTAGTGGTGAGGAATACAGGTGCTCGTGGTGAGGAGAACAGGTGCTCGTGGTGAGAAATACAGGTGCTCGTGGTGAGGAGAACAGGTGCTCGTGGTGAGGAGAACAGGTGCTCGTGGTGAGGAGAACAGGTGCTCGTGGTGAGGAAAACAGGTGCTCGTGGTGAGGAGAACAGGTGCTCGTGGTGAGGAGTACAGGTGCTAGTGGTGAGGAATACAGGTGCTCGTGGTGAGGAGAACAGGTGCTAGTGGTGAGGAATACAGGTGTAGTGAAGCTAAAAGTAGCCAAACACAAGCTTCTCAGTGGTCCATAGTGAAGCAAATACCAACACAAGCTTCTCATGGTCATAGTTGAAGCTAAAATACCACACAAGCGCCTTCTCATTGTCCATAGTGAAGCCTAATACACATGTTCTCTGAAAAACTTGGGATCTATTTAATATGCGACACTTGTAAATATATAATACAGCGGGTCCTTTTCTGGTGATCAAACTAATCCGGTGGGAGTGAGCCGGCGACCGGAGGGTTGTTGCATCAATATGTCACCTACTACTGATGATCCCTTGAACAAAGGAACTAAACCCCCTAAACTCCAGCATATTGGTGTGTGTATGTATGCTGGGGGTTGGATATAGCAGAAGACACATTTACGTCTCGTATACGACCAGTCGTATGAAGTATTGTTCTCGTTGGGACCAAACTTGTTTGAGCTAGTTTAATTGTTATGTTTACGTTACACATGGTATTTTGATGACCGTCAATCTTTCACGACAGTTTGGTTCTATCAAGTCAGTGAGAAATGTTGAAAATGTTTCCTTTCCCCTGCACCAAATGGTTATATGCCATGTTTCCTCAACATTTATATCAATTACCAGTGCTGATAGTATATCTGGGAAATACCCTAATCAATTATTCAGAACCGCTTTGATGGCAATAAAGTGAACATGACACACTAGGACATGTCATTTCAAGTATGAATGATTAATTTGAAGTTTATCCTATCGCATAAATATAAGTTTGCCGTTCTTCTGCTGCTGTCTTAAAGTGAAACGCAGCCAAAAAAGCCATTCTAACACCATGGGGCCAGGTTTCCGCACAAGAAAGCCTTCTAAACCCCCTGCCGGGCCAGTTTTCCTCCACCAGAAAAAGCCTTCTAATACACCATGGG
>NC_036855.1:1195399-1197761 GCF_002910315.2 Salvelinus sp. IW2-2015
AGTAGGCATAGATTAATAAATAGGCCTAACAATATAGCAAAGATATAAAATTATAATAATTCAAAAATGATTCTCATGGTCCATAGTGAAGCGTAAAATACAACACAAGCTTCCATGGTCCATAGTGAAGCTAAAATACCAACACAAAGCTTTCTCATTGTCAATAGTGAAGCTAAAATACCAAACACAAGCTTCTCATGGTCCATAGTGAAGCAAAATACCAACACAAGCTTCTCATGGTCCTAGTGAAGCTAAATACCAACACAAGCTTCTCATTGGTCCATAGTAGAAATTGTCCATAGTGAAGCTATGTTCTCTGAAAAACTTGGGATCCTATTTAATATGGCGACACTGTAAATATTATAATACACGGGTCCTTTCTGGTGATCAAAACTAATCCGGTGGGAGTGAGCCGGCGACGGAGGGTTGTGGCATCAATATGTCACCTACTATCTGATCATCCCTTGAACAGGAACTAAACCCCTCTAAACTCCAGCATATTGGTGTGTGTATGTATCTGAGGGGTTGGATATAGCAGAAGACACATTTACGTCTCGTATACGACCAGGTCGTATGAGTATTGTTCTTCGTTGGGAAACAACTTGTTTGAGCTAGTTTAATGTTATTCTAACGTTACACATGGTATTTTGATGACGTCAATCTTTCACGACAGTTTGGTTCTATCAAGTCAGTGAGAAATGTGAAATGTTTCCTTTCCCCTGCCACCAAAATGGTTATATGCCACTGTTCCTCAACACTTTATAAATCAATTACAGTCTGCTAAGTATATACTGGGAAAATTACCCCTAATCAATTATTCAGAGAACGCTTTGATGCAATAAAGTGGACATGAACACACTAGGACATGTCATTTCATGTGAATGATTAATTTGAAGTTTATTCCATTCGAAAATTAAAGTTTGCGTTCTCTGCTGCTGTACTTAAAGGTGAAACCGCAGCAAAAAGCCTTCTAAACACCATGGGGCCAGTTTCCCTCACAGAAAAAGCCTTCTAAACACCATGGGCCAGTTTCCCTCACAGGAAAAAGCCTTCTAACACCATGGGCCAGTTTCCCTCACAGAAAAAGCCTTCTAAACACCATGGGGCCAGGTTCCCTCACAGATAAAGCCTTCTAAAACACCATGGGGCCAGTTTCCCTCACAAAAAAAGCCTTCTAAACACCAGGGGCCAGCCCCTCACAGAAAAAGCCTTCTAAAACAACCATGGGCCAGTTTCCCTCACAGATTCCTTCTTATCTCTTCTATTCTCATGTACTGGTTCGTGACTGGGCTTTGTTTTCATTCAACCTCTAGCTTAAATGGGTTTTATAACTCTCCATTCTTTTTTGTTCTTAATGAACTAAGAGGCACAGAGAGCTGCCCCTCGCTGAACCCAACAGCTGGTTGCTGGCTGGGGCTCAGGTCCCTGTCTTACCTCCACTACTCTGTCCTCTCTCCTCTTCACGGCCACAGTTACTGGTAGCTTACTTCAGGGATTCTTCAGGAGAGGAGACTGAGGGTAGATCTTAATATTCTGCAATTACTTCCAAAACCTTGTCTTCTTTCCTTTACGTCCACTGATTTGATAGCCCCTGATAGGTGAAAGTGAATCCCTCGATGGGCCTCCGCCATATTGCCTTCACCTATCTTCTCAGATCATTGCGGATGAAGGGAAGGAGGCAAGAACAGGAAGCCACTGTAGACTATTGCGATAGTTATATACCCCTCAGAGATAGTTMACTACTTGTGCCGTCTGTGAAGACAACACCACACTTAGCTTTAAAGGCAAGTACAGAGCAACATTGTAACTTCACGGTACTCGTTCTTAAACTACCAGGCAGAGTAAAATAAAATCCACCCTGTTTTACTGAGGTTAAGAATGTATTGTAACTTTTACAGGAAGGCCATTCTTAGATTGGCCATGAATGAAGTAAAGGGTAACGGTTTTACAGACATGGAAATTCTCCATTGAACATGTTTTTTAGTCCAGGARAAGGCTTAATCAGTGTCCGCCCCGAAGCTTCCTAGAGACTGGTTTTATCTCTAGACATCCCCCCTGTGCATTCGGCTCTTGTTGGATATGTAAAGACATCGCATAAAGGCATAAACTGTACTACGCAATCCAAATAAAATCAGAACCTATTATTTTATAGCTGGTTTCCCGCGCACAGATTAAGCCTAATGTTTAATGGAGATTCTCCATTGAGTTTTCTTTTTAGTCCAGAAATAGGCTTAATCTATGCCCGGGAAATAGTCCTGAACAAAAATATTTTTTTAATGGAGAATCTCCATTGAATATGTTTTTTTTTGAGACGAGGCTTTTTCTGTGAGGGAAACTGGCCCCATGGTGTTTAGAAGGCTTT
>NC_036855.1:1204123-1205085 GCF_002910315.2 Salvelinus sp. IW2-2015
ATCGGGACAAGAGAGAGAGTAGCAAAGAGGGGGGAGCAGCACCCAGGCCACTCTTCCCTTTTTATGAGTGTCAGAGAGAATACCACTCTGCTGCTATTGTATAGCTAGGCTATGTACCGAATGCAGTCTGAAGGGAGTGTGCATGCAGGTATGTGACCGTGCTGATGCTATAACGTCTGTACAGACAACAGAGCCGTGTGAACATAAAACGTGTGAGTTTGGCTCAGCTTCACAAGGCATGAAAGTGTAACCGAGTATGAGTGGGTGTCCTTGTGTACTGTAGGTCTGTGTGTCTGTGTATTCGAGTCTGCATGTATGTGCTTGCATGTATGTGACACCATTAATTCTACTTCTACCCCTTTAGTTGAAAAAGGCTATAATGTTAGCTGTTGTACAACATCAGTTGTAAATGAGGGATGACTGACTGTAGTATAGCCTAACACTGAAAAGGTCACAGAGGGGACTCAGGGCGTCTGGCTTTGGCTGTGGTGAGTTTGTTTGTTTGTTTAMTTTTGCCCAGGCTGTTTGAGCTGGGTTGGTGACCCACAGCCCTTTGATGTGGGGGATTTGACCTCTACTATGCCAGTTGACCCCTCTCCACTCAAAACAAGCCTGGAGCCGGACAGAGTCCGCTGCCATCGCCACTTCACACTGAGCTCCCGTCAACAGAACTGGCGAGGCCTTTGGAGAATAGCAGAGGAACCAGAGCAGGGTTTGGATTGAGTCTCACTGTTTGGATTAGGCCAGAGGACAGCCAAGTGAATCACAACGGGAGGCCCCTGCACAATGTCCTACTGTAAGCGAGGATGAAGGAGTTGAGAGACCGGCTGCAGAATGCTGTGTCTGAGGGGTAGTCTTACTGAATGGCCTCTCTCTCCCTCCCTTCCTCTCCCTCTCTCTCCCTCCCTTCCTCTCCCTCTCTCTCCCTCCCTTCCTCTCCCTCTCTCTCCCTCCCTTCCTCT
>NC_036855.1:1211599-1219302 GCF_002910315.2 Salvelinus sp. IW2-2015
TGTCTGGTTGGTATATCAATATCCTGTATGGTTAGTATATCAATATCATGTCTGGTTGTTATATCAATAGCCTGTATGGTTGGTAAGGCAAGCCTACCAGACGAGCTAAATTCCTTTTATGCTCGCTTCGAGGCAAGCAACACTGAACCATGCATGAGCGCACCAGCTGTTCCGAATGACTGTGTGATCACTCTCGCCGTAGCCGAAGTGAGTAAGACTTTTAAARAGGTTAACATTCACAAGGCCGCAGGGCCAGACGGATTACCAGGACACATACTCAGAGTATGCGCTGACCAGCTGGCAAGTGTCTTCCCTAACATTTTCAACCTCTCCCTGACCCAGTCAGTAATACCTAKATTTTTCAAGCAGACCACCATAGTCACTGTGCCCAAGAATGCCAAGGTAACCTGTCCAAATGACTATTGCCCTGTAGCACTCACATCTYTAGCCATTAAATGGTTTGAAAGGCTGGTCATGGCTCACATCGACACCATCATCCCAGACACCCTCTACCCACACCAATTCACATACCACCCCAACAGATCCACAGATGACACAATCTCAATTGCAATCCACACAGTCGTGAAGAGGGAATGACAATGCCTCTTTCCCCTCAGGAAACAGAAAAGATTTGGCATGGCCCCTTAGATCCTCAAAAATATCTACAGCTGCACCATTAAGCGCATCTTGACTGGCTGCATCACTGCTTGGTATGACAACTGCTTGGCATCTGACAACAAGGCACTACAGAGGGTAGTGTGTAAGGCCCAGTACATCACTGGGGCCAAGCTCCCTGCCTTCCAGGACCTCTATACCAGGCGGTGTCAGAGGAAGGCCCTAAAAAGGGTCAAAGACTCCAGCCACCTTATTCATAGAATTTTCTCTCTGCTACTGTATATAGCCATGCTATCGTTACTCATTGTTATTACTTTTRTATTATTTCTCTATTTTCTTTCTTTCTTCATTGTTGGGAAAGGCCCGTAATTCAGCTTTTCACTGTTATTCTAAAGCTGTTGAAGGCATGTGACGAATACAATTTTATTCCATTTTGATTTGATCTGGAAGCATCTAGGGCCTACCGTCACTAGGTCGTACCTGTCACGTTCCTGACCAGTTTTCCTTTTTCTTGTATTTATTTAGTTGGTCAGGGCGTGAGTTGGGTGGGTTTGTCTATGTGGTATTTTCTATGTTGGGATGTTTGTGTCCGGCCGGGTATGATTCTCAATCAGAGACAGCTGTCAATCGTTGTCCCTGATTGAGAATCATACTTAGGCWGCCTGMGTTTCACTTGTGTTTTGTGGGTGTTTGTCTTCCYTGTAGTCGTTGTGCCACACGGGYCTGTTTGTCGGTTTTCTATTTGTTATTTTGTTTCATTATAGTGTTCAGTTCGATGCTAATAAATTATGGACACTAACCACTCCGCGTATTGGTCCGATCCTTCTCGCCTCTCCTCGTCCGAGGAGGAGGAATTAGAAAGCCGTGACAGTACCGTCACTAGGGACTACCGTRATTTCACTGGCTCTGGAAYCATCTAGGGCCTACCGTCACTAGGGCCTACCTTCACTTCACTGGCTGTGGAAGGAAACTCATGTCTGATGCTCAGCAAAGTGAAAGGAAGTCGCTAACTCAACAGAAAAACACAACGTGATTCTTCTTGACTGTTTCTGAAGAGATTTTTTCTTGTTTTCTTTTTCTTTTATGCTTTCTCTCTCTCTCCCTCTATCTCTCTTCCTCCCTTTCATTTTATGCTTCCTCTCTTCTCTCTCTGCTCTATCCCGGTGCCAACAATGTTGAATGCAGATGGTTACCAGGGCATTGCTCATTGTCCCAGGGTGAATTAATCTGCTTATTTTCCCCAACGGGAGGCAATCGCTATCGTCAAAGCCACCAGTGGGAAAAACACAGTATGGCTGCTCTCCATCTACGCCTTTTTAGTCTCTTAAACTTTTCACTCCTCTCCTCCGGACGGATTCTCCGAGAGGGGCTTGCGAGGGTAAGCCAGATTGTATGTGAGTGGCTATAAATAGCTTCACCAGATCATTATTATGCGCTGAAGTGAATATGAGATGGGGCCATGCTGGAGAGAGCGGGAGACAGACGAGGGAGAAGTGGACAGGGGAGGGCTTTTTAAAGCGATATTAGCGAGTGCCTTGAAAGCCAAGTGGTGGCTCTTCTACCCAGAGATCTACACACATCTCCTACCAGACCTGTCTGTTCTTTAGGRTGAGTGGAGCTCTTGCTGTGATGTTTCTGCTTGAGAGTGCATTCTCATAGAGAAGCCACAAGTACATGTGAGGTATGCCATTGCTGAGGTTGGTGTCCAAGCTCAGTTAAATGGTTAGTTCACTCAAAAATCTTTTTAGTATTTTTGTTAATTTGTCCACTGTTAATACAATCCCAAGAAAYTGTGCATGTWCAGRGAAAYAAAATGTCATGATACATTTTGCKACATATGATGCAAAACGTATCTTCATGGCATTTTATCTCTGTACGTGACAGTCAAAGTTATTTATAACTAGCCCAAGATGGTTCATCTGTGTTGTTTTCGGTAACACTTTACTTGARACGATTGTCACTAACACTTTATGACACGGTCATAAGGTTGTCATAATATGTCATGACAGCTGACATAACTTGTCATAACCTGTCATCGTATGGTCATAACACTGTCATGACCCACATATTTACACCTGTTGTGACATATATTGTGTTATTTTATGGCTGGTTATGACACCTACATAAGAGRGTCGAAACCCACATTTATTCCAATTCATTTTTTTCGCTGTCAAGAAGTTTCCTTTTGTTTGAAAGTTTTGTTTCTTAAGTCCTTTATTGTTGTTGTTGATGTAATTAATTCCTTTATTGTTGTTGTTGATGTAATTAATTCCTTTACAGTCATGTTTTTTCATCATATTTTATATAACTTGTAGAAAATACACTTTATGACATTGTCATGAACCATTATGACCATCTTGTGTCACTTTACTTGGACTAAGAAAATAGGCTTTATGACACTGTCAAGTAGCATTATGACCATCCTGTGTCACTTTACTTGGACTAAGAAAATAGGCTTTATGACACTGTCAAGAAGCATTGTGATCATCAGAATCAAATAGGCCAGATAGGCCTACAGTGTCACGTACATGCCCTTAAATCAGTCATCAGTCAAAAAGATGGTGTCTCGTCCTTTTCCTAAAATCTGCTGCATTCATCCCAGTCATCAACAGCAGAGCATTGGGATAGGTGCATGTCTGACAGCAATGTGTGCGCAATTTTAATGAGAAATGTAATATGGTCAATTTCCCCAAAATGTTTATAACATGAACATAGTGTTGACATGTAGGCTATGGTGTAATGGAATGTTTTACCTCGTGTGGTAGATTCTGTGGGTTTTGACGCTCTTATGTAGGTTTCATAATAACCAGCCATAAAATGACTCAATATATGTCACAACAGGTCTAAATATATGTCATGAGTGTTATGACCATATTATAACAGGTTATTACAAGTTACGTCATCCGTTATGACATGTTATGACTGAGTCATAACGTGTTATGACGRTGGGTGTCAAGTAAAGTGTTACCTTGTTTTCAATGGGCGCAAATGCGTCATAGTGGGCAGAACAAGCAAGGAGGTGGGCAGAGCCAAGCAGGAGCTAGTGAGATCCTATTGGCGCGTTCTCCCATGTATTTGCATATTTCCGTTGGGGAACGCCTTCTCTGTGAAGTGCGTGTGTGCAGTAACTCAATTCTCCCTTGCACTCCTTCTAAACAACGCCATTTGTTAAAACTTTGGCAAAGGGTCACGTCTACAAAACGTACTGCACTCTGTTCGTAACAGATTCTACATTTGGGAACAGAAATGTGTATTGAGATCGGGCTTTTCGATGAGAAAAACAYCAGAATGTCGGCCCAGTTCCATCTTGCTCTATACTCTCCCACTTGTCAGCCACTGGGCTTCCTCTCCTTACCATATTTGGAKATTTCAACCGGATGCTACAGATTTATACATTCAGTGAACCATCTGGCATCCTTGTTCTATCTCTGTGTAGTATTCCTTAAAGGAAAGAGAGGTAATGTAACCCCTTGGCCTAAGGCATGAGTGTGTGTATTATTGGAGGAAAGGCTGAAACGAATGATCCTATTCGCACGAATCCGCTGCAAAGTCTATCCCCATCAGATTGGTATCACACCCAGATTGGATTTAGAGATTAGGCGAAATAGATCTGGGGGTGATGCAAGCCGAAATAATAAGCCTGATAACACTAACGCCCCATCTGAAAAGGAGCTTATGTTGTAAGAGCTGCTGTAAACAACATGATACAGCAGGATATTTAGCCATGATAGCACTCTGTATGCTGTCCTGTACAGTATGCATCTATTTGTTGCCCGTGGTGACAATGTTTTTTCATTGTTGCAAATATGTGTTGATAGTTCTAGGGTTCTAGTAGCCTGGTACCAGTCTGTGTGTATCATCATGCCACTACAAACATTGGCATAACGAATGGCAAAGACTGGTATGATAGCACCAACAGATTGGTACCGATGCTTCTTGAGAGTTCTAGGCTTCCAGCTATGCCTTTGATCCTTCATAGTGTGGTATTGTCAGGCTCTCAGAGATGGACTTGTCTGTACAGTGGAGATGTACATCTCTTCTTTACATAGGGGCTCCCGAGTGGCGCAGCGGTCTAAGGCACTGCATCTCAGTGCTTGAGGCACCCTGGTTCGAATCCGGGCTGTATCACAACCGGCTGGGATTGGGAGTCCCATAGGGCAGCGCACAATTTGCTCAGCGTCATCCAAGTTTGTCCAGGCTAGGCTGTCATTGTAAATAAGAATTTGTTCTTAATTGACTTGCCTAGTTAAATGAAGGTTACATTTAATTTGTAAGAAAATATTGATGGTGGTTTTGTTTCAGAAAGCACTGTAAGCTCTACGTTTAATACTGCATAAGGAGTGCGAACCAATAGCGCCATGCAGTTACACCAGCAGATGCATGACTTCTTTACCAACTGGGCCTGTCGGTCTTTAGCGGTGACATTTCAAGAATATGATACAGCCACCGTCTCAACTCCCTCACTCTCCCATATCTACAGAAAATAGACTTCTACTGTTATCTACTATCTGCCCTCCCTGCTCCTCCCATTGCTAGAAAGGTCATGCAGTGAAATGCTTTTCCACTATCCAATGTCTTGTCACGCTTCTAAAGCTTTTTCTCTCTGAAAAATGTGTGAGTTACACAGTATATCACTCTTATGGATCTAACTAGGACTTGATTTATTATTTTAGACACTATTTGAAGACAGATGGTTAGTGGTCCTCTGTTTGTGCTCCAAATTGTGTCGGATTTGTTCCAGGAGGGATGGGTCCTCCTCTGTGGTTATGTCTGTGGTGGTATAATAATAATAATAATTTAGTACATTTGTAAAGTGCTTTTCATTATACAGAATAATCTCAAAGTGCATAAAATAAAAAATACAAACCAAGTAAAATATATATTTTTAAATATTATCAGGCTATTGATATACCATCCAGACAGGCTATTGATTGGGAGGCCACTGTGTTTCTCGGGCCTTAAAATGCTGCAGAAATGTTTTGGTACCCTTCCCAGATTCTGTGCCTCGACACAATTGAGTCTCGTTCAGCTCTACGACCAATTCCTTTGACCTCATCGGCCTTGGGTTTTGCTCTGACATGCACTGTCACTGTGGGACCTTATATAGACAGGTTTTTGCCTTTCCAAATCATGTCCAATCAATTGAATTTACCACAGGTGGACTCCAATGAAGTTGTAGAAACATCTCAAGGATGATGCAAAGCCTCACACAACTTAAATCTGTGTTATCTCATTTCTACCAGCATGTCACATGTGCAACCAGAAGAAAAAAAACTCTAGACCACCTTTTACTCCACACACATAGATGCATACAAAGCTCTCCCCACCTCCATTTGGCAATCTGACCATAATTCTATCCTTTTGATTCTGCTTACAGCAAAAACTAAAGCAGGAAGTACAAGTGAAGAGTTCAATACGTAGTGGTCAGATGACACAGATGCTATGCTACAGAACTGTTTGCTAGCACAGACTGGAATATGTTCAGGGATTTATCCCAATGTCATTGGAATATACCACCTCAGTCATCGGCTTCATCAATAAGTGCATCGACGACGTCCCCCCCACAGTGACACGTATGTACATTTCCACCCAACCAGATGCCATGGATTACAGGCAACATCCGCATTTTGCTAAATGCTAGTGCTGCCACTTTCAGGAGCGGAACACTAACCGGACACTTATAAGAAATCCTGCTATGCCCTCAGACGAACCATCAAAACAAGCAAAGCATCAATACAGAGTAAGATTGAATCCTACTACACCGGCTCTGACGCTCATCGGATGTGGCAGGGCTTGAAAACTGTTACGGACTACAAAAGAAACCCAGACGCGAGCTGCCCCGTCTAACAAGAAATTTGTGGAGTGGTTGAAAAATTTGTTTAATGACAACAACCTAAGTGTATGTAAACTTCCAACTTCAACTGTATGTATGTATGTATGTATGTATGTATGTATGTATGTATGTATGTATGTATGTATGTATGTATGTATGTATGTATGTATGTATGTATGTGTATACAGTGCCTTCGAAGTATTCAGACCCCTTGACTTTTTCACATTTTGTTACATTACAGCCTTATTCTAAAATTGTTTGTTTTTTCTCATCAATCTACACACAATACCCACTAAATATAGMTTTTTWWAAATGTTTGCTAATTTATAAAAAATACAAAACTGAAATATATTTACATAAGTATTCAGACCCTTTACTCAGTACTTTATTGAAGCACCTTTGGCAGCGATTAAAGCCTTGAGTCTTCTTGGGTATGACGCTACAAGCTTGGCATACATGTATTTGGGGAGTTTCTCCCATTCTTCTCTGCAGATCCTCTRAAGCTCTGTCAGGTTGGATGGAGAGCGTCGCTGCACAGATATTTCCAGGTCTCTCCAGAGATGTGAAATTGGTTTCAAGTCTGGGCTCTGGCTGGGCCACTCAAGGACATTCAGAGACATGTCCCGAAGCCCCTCCTGCATTGCCTTGGCTGTGTGCTTAGGGTCATTGTCCCGTTGGAATGTGAACCTTCACCCCAGTCTGAGGTCCTGAGCGCTCTGGAGCAGGTTTTCATRAAGGATCTCTCTGTACTTTGCTCTGTTAATCTTACCCTCAATCCTGACTAGTCTCCCAGTCCCTGCCGCTGAGAAACATCCCCACAGCATGATGCTGCCACCACCATGCTTCACCATAGGGATGCTGCCAGGTTCCCTCCAGYCGTYACYCTTTGCATTCKYGCCAAAGAGTTCTAACTTAGTTTCATCAGACCAGAGAATCTTGTTTCTCATGGTCTGAGAGTCTTTAGGTGCCTTTTGGCAAACTCCAATTAGGCAGTCATGTGCCTGTTACTGAGGAGTGGCTTCCGTCTGGCCACTCTACCATAAAGGCCTGYTTTTGTGTAGTGCTGCAGAGATGGTTGTCCTTCTGGAAGGTTCTCCCATTTCCACAGAGGAACTCTAGAGCTCTGTCAGAGTGACCAACAGGTTCTTGGTCAGCTCTCTGACCAAGGCCCTTCTACCCAGATTGCTCAGTTTGGCTAGGCGGCCAGCTCTAGGAAGAGTCTTGGTGATTGCAAACTTTTTCCATTTAAAAATGA
>NC_036855.1:1224332-1244716 GCF_002910315.2 Salvelinus sp. IW2-2015
ACACAACTATAGTTTTGCAAGTCGGTTAGGACATCTACTTTGTCCATGACACAAGTCATTTTTCCAACAATTGTTTACAGACAGATATATCACTGAAAATTCACTGTATCACAATTCCAGTGGGTCAGAAGTTTACATACACTAATTGACTGTACCTTTAAACAGCTTGGAAAATTCCAGAAAATGATGTCATGACGTTAGAAGTTTCTGATAGGCTAATTGACAACATTTGAGTCAATTGGATGTGTACCTGTGGATGAATTCAAGGCGTACCTTCAAACGCAGTGCCTCTTTGCTTGACATCATGGGAAAATCAAAAGAAATCAGCCAAGACCTCAGAAAAAAATGGGAGACCTCCACAAGGCTGGTTCATCCTCGGAGCAATTTCCAAATGCCTGAAGTACCACGTTCATCTGTACAAACAATAGTACGCAGGTATAAACACAATGGGACCACGCAGCCGTCATACACGCTCAGGAAGGAGACGCGTTTCGTCTCCTAGAGATGAAAGTACTTTGGGGCGAAAAGTGCGAAACAATCCCAGAATAACAGCAAAGGACCTTGTGGAGATGCTGGAGAAACAGGTATAAATAATCTATTAATCCACAGTAAAAACGAGTCCTATATCGACATAACCTGAAAGGCCGCTCAGCAAGGAAAAAGCCACTGCTCCAAAACCGCCATAAAAAAGCCTCACCACGGTTTGCAACTGCCCATGGGGACAAATCCCGGAACATATTCCAGTCTGTGCTAGCGAAACAGTCCTAGCATCTAGCATCCGCTTCATCGGACCACTTCCGTACTTCCTGTTTGAGTTTTGGTTTGTAAATCAGGAATCGGGAGGATAGAGTTATGGTTAGATTTACAAATGGAGGGCTAGAGGGCGAACTTTATATGTGTTTCTGTGTGGAGTAAAGGTGATCTTAGAGTTTTATATGTGTTTCTGTGGTGGAGTAAAGGTGATCTAGAGTTTTATATGTGTTTCTGTGTGGAGTAAAGGGATCTAGAGGTTTATATGTGTCTCTGTGTGGAGTAAAGGAGATCTAGAGTTTATATGTGTTTCTGTGTGGAGTAAAGGAGATCTAGAGGTTTATATGTGTCTCTGTGTGGAGTAAAGGAGATCTAGAGTTTATATGTGTTTCTGTGTGGAGTAAAGGTGATCAGAGGTTTATATGTGTTTCTGTGTGGAGTAAAGGAGATCTAGAGTTTTATATGTGTCTCTGTGTGGAGGAAAGGTGATCTAGAGTTTATATGTGTCTCTGTCTAGAGTAAAGGTGATCTAGAGGTTTATATGTGTTTCTGTGTGAGTAAAGGTGATCTAGAGGTTTATATGTGTTTCTGTATGGATAAAGGTGATCTAGAGGTTTATATGTGTCTCTGTGTGGAGTAAAAGTGATCTAGAGGTTTATATGTGTTTCTGTGTAGAGTAAAGGAGATCTAAAGTTTATATGTGTTCTGTGTGGAGTAAAGGAGATCTAGAGTTGTCTCCTCGAGCTGTACAGGTGACATGCTGGTAGAAATGAGGTCGAACGGATTTCAGTTCCCTGCCTAAAATCCCCGTCTACTGCCTCTGATGAGCATGTTCCTTGCTTGCTTTTGGCTCTTTACAGCTCGTTGAATGTGGTCTTGGTGTCAGAGCATCAGTTTGTGGTGGTAAATAGACAGCTACAAAAATGTAGATGCAATACTCTTGGTAAATAGTATGGTCTACAGTTATCATGAGGTATTCTAACTCAGGCGATCACAACCTCATGACTATTAGAGATTGTGCACCAGCTGTTTTTAACAAAGAGACCCCCCCCCCCCCCCCCCGCCGCCTGTAAAATGGCAGCTATCCATTCCAGCGCCATTCTCATTGAATGAGCCAGTGAAGTGAGGGTAGACCCTAGATGCTTCCAGAGCCAGTGGAAGTGAAGGTAGGCCCTAGATGCTTCCAGAGCCAGTGAAGTGACGGTAGGCCCTAGTGACGGTAGGCCTAGTGACGGTAGGCCCTAGTGACGGGAGGCCCTAGATGCTTCCAGAGCCAGTGAAGTGAAGGTAGGCCCTAGTGACGGTAGGGCCCCTAGTGACGGTAGACCCTAGTGACGGTAGGCCTAGTACGTAGACCCTAGTGACGGAGCCCTAGTGACGTAGACCCTAGTGACGGTAGGCCCTAGTGACGGTAGACCCTAGTGACGGTAGACCTAGTGACGTAGGCCCTAGTGACGGTAGGCCCTAGATGCTTCCAGAGCCAGTGAAGTGACGGTAGGCCCTAGTGACGGTAGCCTTAGTGACGGTAGGTCCTAGTGACGGTAGGTTCTAGTGACGGTAGGCCCAGTGACGTAGGTCCTAGTGACGAGGTCCTAGTGACGGTTAGGCCCTAGTGACGGTAGGCCCTAGTGACGGTAGGCCCTAAGTGACGGTAGGTCCTAGCTGACGGTAGGCCCTAGCGACGGTAGGCCCTAGCGACGGTAGGACCTAGTGACGGTAGGAACCTAGTGACGGTAGCCCTAGTGACGGTAGGCCCTAGTGACGGTAGGCCCTAGTGACGGTAGGTCCTAGTGACGGTAGGACCTAGTGACGGTAGACCCTAGTGACGGTAGACCCTAGTGATGGTAGGACCTAGTGACGGTAGGACCTAGATGCTTCCAGAGCCAGTGAAGTGACGGTAGGCCCTAGTGACGGTAGACCCTAGTGACGGTAGGCCCAGATGCTTCCAGAGCCAGTGAAGTGACGGTAGGCCCTAGTGACGGTAGGGTCCTAGTGAGAGTACGTCCTAGTGACGTAGGACCAGTTACGGTAGACCTAGTACGTCAGGACCTAGTGACGGTAGGCCCTAGTGACGGTAGCCCTAGTGAGCGTAGGTCTAGTGACGGTAGGACCTAGTGACGGTAGGTTGCTAGTGACGGTAGGACCTAGTGACGGTAGCCCTAGTGACGGTAGGCCCTAGTGACGGTAGGTCCTACTAGTGACGGTAGGGACCTAGTGACGGAGGACCTAGCTAATGGATGACCAATAACAGGTTATTTCTAATGGATGACCTAATAACAGGTTAGTTCTATTGATGGGCAATTTCAACCCCTCCTCAGACAAAGAAATCACAAAATGGATTTAATTAATATAATCTTTGCCCTTTTACATAGCTTCACATTGCTACACTCTAAATGCCTTTTGATGGCACCCGGGGGCCATTTAAAACACTTAGGGCCCCATTTCTGCTGTGTGGATATATGTATTTAGAGGAGAAGAATGAAACCGCCTCCCTTTCCTGAGCTGGCATTTCAGATCCCCTAATTTAACACTCTCTAGATTCACAACGTAGGCATAGTGGTCATTATTATAGAACCAAGGGTGAATTATACAGATGGGAAATGTGGAGCTTGAAATACTGTCCTGTTTATTCTCCACTGGACTTGGATATTTAAGATGGAAGTATTATGTACTTGTTTTGTTATATAATTAGATAGTCTCTAAAGGACTGGGTCTGTACACTGTGCTCTGTCGTGAAGTTTCCCCGCTGATCTAGGATCAGCTTCCCGTCCCCCCATCCTAACCTTAACCATTGGTGAGGAAATGCGAAACTAAACCAAGATCAGCATCTAGGGGCAAGTTCACCCTACACTGCAGTGTTCCCATGTTCTTCAGGAAATGACAATAAGAAAGGTGCTGACAACAACAGTTGATGGATCTAGGTCCTACCGTCACTAGGTCCTACCGTCACTAGGTCCTACCGTCACTTCACTGGCTCTGGAAGCATCTAGGGCCTACCGTCACTAGGGCCTACCGTCACTAGGGCCTACCGTCACTAGGGCCTACCGTCACTTCACTGGCTCTGGAAGCATCTAGGGCCTACCTTCACTTCACTGGCTCTGGAAGCATCTAGGGTCTACCCTCACTTCACTGGCTCATTCAAATGAGAATGGCGCTGGAATGGATAGCTGCCATTTTACAGGCTCATGACCAGTTCTGCTACTGTGTGTATTTTGCGCATGGATAATATACAGCTAGCTAGTTTTTCTATGCATTGGCAGTACTAAACAGCAGCTTCGGCTGAGCATATGGGGGGGGGGTCTCTTTGTTAAAACAGCTGGTGCACAATCTCTAATAGTCATGAGGTTGTGATCGCCTGAGTTAGAATACCTCATGATAAACTGTAGACCATACTATTTACCAAGAGAGTTTGCATCTACATTTTTAGTAGCTGTCTATTTACCACCACAAACTGATGCTCTGACACCAAGACCACATTCAACGAGCTGTAAAGAGCCAAAAGCAAGCAAGGAAATGCTCATCCAGAGGCAGTAGACGGGGAGTTTAAGGCAGGGAAACTGAAATCCGTTCGACCTCATTTCTACCAGCATGTCACCTGTACAGCTATGTAAAATGTGTGTGTGTGTGTGTGTCCTTTCTGTGTGTGTGTGTGTGTGCTGGGTTGTGATCCTTTCAGTGTGTGTGTGTGTGTGTCTGTCGTGATCCTTTCAGTGTTGTGTTGGTGTGTGTGTGTGTGTGCGTGTTGTGTGTGCATGCGTGTGCTTGTATCCCTCTGAGTGAGGTGGAGTGGAACGATTTAAGGGAAGTAAACTTGGCATATGAGGCTAAACTGATTAAACTTATTTACACCCTCTATTTAGCCCTCCATACCAATGATGACCCCCCCCCCCCCCCCCCCCCGCGACCATGTGACACGTAGCCCTGATAGTAATTTAAGACATACCAATGCATTGTGGGTAATTACAGCTAGCGTAAGTGTCATGGAGCTAATGTGTCATAACAGTTCGAGGCCGCAGTGGCGGCCCAAATATCTCAGCGCAAAGGAATGAACACTGGGTGTCACTGTGTTGCTTTAGTCACTGTGTTGCTTAGTCACTGTGTTGCAGTCACTGGTTGGCTCACGTGGTTGCCTAGTCACTGTGTTGGCAGTCACTGTGTTTGGCAAGTCACTGTGTTGGCCTAGTCACTTGTGTTGCTTAGTCACTGTGTTGCCTTAGTCACTGGATTTGGCAAGTCACTTGTTGGCAAGTCACCTGTGTTGGCAAGTCACTGTGTTGCTTAGTCACTGTGTGCTAGTACTGTGTTGCCTAGTCACTGTGTTGGCAAGTCACTGTGTGGCTCACTGTGATTGCTGGCCACTGTGTTGGCAAGTCACTGTGTTGGCAAGTCACTGTGTTGGCAAGTCACTGTGTGGCAAGTCACTGTTTGTTGCCTTGGCCACTGTGTTGCCTGGCAACTGTGTTGGCAAGTCACTGTGTTGGCACGTCACTGTGTTGGCAAGTCACTGTGTTGGCAAGTCATGCTGTTGCAGTCACTGTGTTGGCAAGTCACTGTGTTGGCAAGCTCACATCGTTGTGGACAGTCACTGTGTTGCCTGGCCACTGTGTTGCCTAGCCACTGTCGTTGGTAAGTCACTTTTCTAGTCACTGTGTTGGCAAGTCACTGTGTCTTGCCTAGACTGTGTTGGCAAGTCACTGTGTTGCCTAGCACTGTTGTTGGCAAGTCACTGTGTTGCGCAGTCACTGTGTTGCCTGCACTGTGTTTGCCCTAGCCACTGTTGTTGGCAAGAGCTCACTGTTTGCCTAGAGTCACTGCCTTCGTTTGGCAAGTCACTGTGTTGCCTAGCACTGTGTTGGCAATCACTGTGTTGCCTAGCCACTGTGTTGGCAAGTCACTTGTTTGCCTCGCACTGTGTTGGCAAGTCACTGTGTTGCCTAGCACTGTGTTGCAAGTCACTGTGTTGCCTAGCCACCTGTGTTGGCAAGTCACTGTGTTGCCTAGCCACTGTGTTGCAGTCACACTGTGTTGCCTAGCACTGTGTTGGCACACTGTGTTGGCCTAGCACTGTGTTGCAACTGGTGAGCCACTGTGTTGGCAAGTCACTGTGTTGCCTAGTCACTGTTTTGCAGTCACTGTGTTGCCTAGTCACTTTTAGGGACTATAGGCTTATTGATTCACTCTTATCAGTCATATTTCCCTGTTCCAGTCTGTCTGTTTTTAATCATGCTCGTTTTTCTGACAGGCGAGCAAAGAGGAAAGTAGCGAAGAATATTAATTGTGCACTTTTGAAGTAGTGCACACGGACTCAAAATGGAGATGAAAGGCTAGAAGTGCTACTGATATGTCAGGGGTTTGGAAGGAAAGGCATGACATGTAGGAGTCGTGGATGGATCCAATTAAAATGATTGCCAGTGTGGAGATGATTGGGACTGACAAAACGCTGAGCGCAGCTAGTTCTGGGGTGGGCGCAGAGATCCCGCCAGCTTGTTCTGCAGAGCTCCTACTTCACCTAATGTAGGGAATTAAAGAGTGTCGGGGAGATAATTGGGACTTAGTATTTGCTTAACAGGATTCACACAATTATTACTACATAGAGAGGAGTATTTTGAGGAATACAAGCATCAATTAAGCTTTTATAAAGACCTTTTTACCACAGAAGTTGTTTCTTTTACAAAGTGCTTACAGTACTCACCTAAATCCTAAAGAGCCAGAAGTTAAGAGCAAACCACGTGGCTAGGGAAAACTCCTAAAAGGCAGGAACCTGAAGGAACCATGCTCAGAGGGGTGGCCAGAGGCAGGAAACCTAGAGATGAACCATGCTCAGAGGAGTGGCCAGAGGCAGGAACCGAGAACTAGAGAGAACCATGCTCAGAGGGTGGCCCAGAGCAGGAACCCAAGGAAAAACCTAGAGAGGAACCATGCTCAGAGGGGTGGCCAGAGGCAGGAACCCAGGAGAAACCTAGAGAGGAACCATGCTCAGAGGGGTGGCCAGAGGCAGGAACCCAGGAAGTAACCTAGAGAGAGAACCATGCTCAGAGGGGTGGCCAGAGGCAGGAACCCAGGAAAAACCTAGAGAGGAACAGAGCCCAATGAAGGAACCTAAGGAAGTAACCTGGAGGAACCAGACCCAAATTAAGGAACCTAGGAAGTAACCTAGAGCGAACAGGCCCAAATGAAGGAACTAGAGAGTAACTAGAGAGGAACCAGGCCCAAATAAGGAACCTAGGAAGTAACCTAGAGAGGAACCAGCCCAATGAAGGAACTAGGAAGTAACACTAGAGAGGAACCAGCGCCAATTAAGGAACCTAGGAGTACCTAGAGCGGAACAGGCCAAATGAAGGAACCTAGGAAGTAACCTAGAGCGGACCAGGCCCAAATGAAGGAACCTAGGAAGTAACCTAGAGAGGAACCAGGCCCAAATGAAGGAACCTAGGAAGTAACCTAGAGAGAACCAAGACCCAAATGAGAAACCTAGGGAAGTAAACCTTAGAGAAGAACCAGGCCCAATGAAGGAACCTAGGAAGTAACCTAGAGAGGAACCAGGCCAAAGAGGAACCTAGGAAGTAACCTAGAGAGGAACCCAGGCACAATCATGAAAGAACCACGAAGAACTAGAGGGAACCAGACATCTGTAACACTTAGACCCTCTGGAGTCAACAGCATTACATTTAGAATAGTCAATCGATGAGAGAAACAGCCTTGTAGCTGTATGCCCTGTTCACTTGGATTTGAATTCAAACACAAACATAGGTGGGGATGATTAACACAGTAATCTGTTATAACCTCAGATGCAATGAACAAACAGGGATCTTTATTTACCTGCTTTCTAATGGCATGACCAATAAAGTTATTTCTAATGGCCATGACTAACGAGGTATTCTAATGGATGACATAACAGGTTATTTCTAATGGATGACCAATAACAGGTTATTTCTAATGGAGGACCAATAAAGGTTATTGTCAATGGATGACCAATAACAGGTTATTTTCTAATGGATGACCTATAACAGGTTATTTCTATGGTGACATACAGTTTATTTCTTAATGGATGACCCAATACAGTTATTTCTAAGGATGACCAATAACAGGTTATTTTCTAAGGATGACCATATATATTTCTAATGGAATGACCCAATACTACAGGGCTACATTATTTCTATTCGGACATGACCTCAATAACAGGTTATTTCTAAATGGATGACCTAATAACAGGGTATTGTCTAATGGATGACCTAATTAACGTACGTTTATTTCTAATGGGTGACCTCAATAACAGGTTATTTTAATGGATGACAATAACAGGTTATTTCATGGGCATGACCTAATGACAGGTTATTTCTAATGGATGACCAATAACAGGTTAGTTTCAATGGATGACCTAATAAAAGAGTTATTTAATGGATGACCGAATAAGCAGGTTATCTGCTAATGGATGACCAATACCAGGTTATTTCTAATGGGTGACCAATAACAGGTTATTTCTAATGGATGACCATATAACAGGTATTCTAATGATGACCTAATAACAGGTTATTTCTAATGGATGACCCATAACAGGTTATTTCTAATGGTGACCTATAACAGGTATTTTAATGGATGACAATAACAAGTTATTTCTAATGGATGACCTAATACAGGTTATTTCTAATGGATGACCTCAATAACAGGTTATTTCTATATTGGATGAACCTAAAAACAGGTCATATTTCTAATGGATGACCTAATAACAGGTTATTTCTAATGGATGACCCTATAACAGGTTATTTTCTAATGGATGACCAATAACAGGTTATTTCTAGATGGATGACTAATAACAGGTTATTTCTAATGGATGACCTATAACAGGTTATTTCTAATGGTGACCAATAACAGGTATTTCTAATGGATGACCAATTAACAGGTTATCGTCTATTGGATGACCAATAACAGGTTATTTCTAATGGATGACCTAATAACAGGTTATTCTAATGGATGACCTAATAACAGGTTATTTCTAATGGATGACCTAATACAGGTTATTTCTAATGGATGACCAAACAGTTATTTTCTAATGGATGACAATAAGGTGTATTTCTAATGATGACCAAATAACGGTTATTTCTAATGGATGACCTAATAAACGGTATATTCTAGATGGATGACCATAACAGGTATTTCTAATGGCTGGCCTAATACAGGTTATTTCTAATGGGATGACCTAGGATAACAGGTTATTTCTAATGATGACCTAATAACAGGTTATTCTAATGGAATACTGCAATAACAGGTTATTTCTATAGAATGACTAATGAAAGGTTTTTTAATGGATGACCATAACAGGTTATGATTCTAATGGATGACCAATGACAGGTTATTTTCTAATGGAATGACCTAATAACAGTATTCTAATGGTGACTAATAAAACAGGTTATTTCTAATGGGATGACCAATAAACAGGTTATTTCAATGGATGAACCAATACAGTATCTATTACTATAAGTTTCTAAATGGCAGAATATGCACGCGCGTAAGTAGACCAGGTCTATCAGCCGATGACTAGATGGCAAGTATCAGATACCTAATAAGCAAGGTTATTTCTAATGGCCTTATGACCTAATAACCAGCGTTATGTTATAGGATGGACGCAATAACAGGGTATGATTTCTTAATGGCATGACAATAAACAGGTTATTTCTATGGTGATGTTCATTGTGCCTAATAACCAGGTATAGTTCTATGCGTGATGAGCCTTTATCAGGTACTATTTCATAGCTGTAGACGCGACTCTCTCATAATTTTTCTATAATGGATGACCAATAACAGGTATTTCTACATGATGACCTCGAAGTTTCTTTCAACAGATATTTCTAGATGGAGACCAGATGACAGGTTAGTTTCGAATGGATGGGACAATGACAGGTTCATCTTCTAATGGAGAGCCTATACAGGTTTAGTATTTCTAATGTGTGATGAGCCTAGGAGATCACATAAAGCAGCGTTGATTTCTAATGATGACCTAAATAACAGGTTATGTCTTAATGGATGAACTAATAACAGGTTTTTATAATGGATGACCCAATAACAGAGTTATTTCTACATGTGTGCCCCGATGACCAAGTAAACAGGTGTATTTCTAAGGATGACCACTGGACAGGTATTTTTAATGGGATGAACAGAGACGGTCTTTTCTATATGGATGACCTAATAATACAGGATTATTCTTAAAGGAATGACCAATGGACGAGGTTTTTCTTAATGGCATGACTAAATAACAGCTGTGCCCTCAATTTCTAGATGGCATGCCAATAAACATAGTTCTAAATGGTATGACAATAACAGTATTTCCTGAACTGTATGCCAATAACAGGTTATTCATTATGGATTCACTGCCTCCCTTGCAAGTACGCTGTTTGTCCGTTGTATTTTTTAGTCGGCTGTCCGTCGTAGTCGGGTGTAGAGGGCGGGAGGATGACCCGAATACACCCAGGGTCTACTTATCTAATGCATACCTGACATAAACAGGTTATTTACAATGGGCCCATGGGACCCCAATGCTGGCCAGGAGTTATTTCCTCAGATGGCATGCTTAGCCAGATAACAGGCGATTTATTTCTAAGGCATGACCCAATGGCGTGATTTTCTAATGCGGTGCATGACAACTTGAAGTGTTTATTTCTACATGGAGATTGGTAACATATAACAGTGTTAATTTGTCTCTCTGTTGTGTGTTCATGCTAGAGTTCTGCAGATCTTACTTGTCAGTCTTCCAGCATGTCGAGTATAAAGGGGGCCTTTTCCTTTTTCCGAAATAATCCTATTTGGACAAATGGGGGAAGATACTGGGTGTTTGATCGATCCGGAACCCAATACAGCTTTGATTTCAGAAGTTGAATCAATGCATTTGAACACGTAACGTTGTACAGGGAACATCAGGGAAAGCCTTGACTTCTTGAATGTTCTACAGGGCAGCAGTTTCTCTCCCCTTTGGTAAAAAGTATACAAAAATATGACAAGTTAAAATGGGTGTCATATTCAATATTAGGGCTGATACTCCTTTGAAAGCTATATGTGCAGTAATGTTATTTGGTCAAATGTATTCAGTAGTATATGTGTAGTATTGTAGTTTTAGGAATATTATCTTGTTGTCCCAGRAGTGTCTCAAAGTTACTGGTATGTTACATACCAGTGCTCCTTATAGGACACATCAATGCACTCTATACTCRTCTGTAAACTGGTCATCTCTGTATACCTGTCACAAGACCCACTGGTTGATGCTTATTTATAAAACCCTCTTAGGSCTCACTCCCCCCTATCTGAGATATCTACTGCAGCCCTCATCCTCCACATACAACACCCGTTCTGCCAGTCACAATCTGTTAAAGGTCCCCAAAGCACACACATCCCTGGGTCGCTCGTCTTTTCAGTTCGCTGCAGCTAGCGACTGGAACGAGCTGCAAAAAACACTCAAACTGGACAGTTTTATCTCCATCTCTTCATTCAAAGACTCAATCATGGACACTCTTACTGACAGTAGTGGCTGCTTCACGTAATGTATTGTTGTCTCTACCTTCTTGCCCTTTGTGCTGTTGTCTGTGCCCAATAACGTTTGTACCATGTTTTGTGCTGCTGCCATGTTGTGTTGCTAACATGTTGTTGTCATGTTGTGTTGCTACCATGTTGTTGTCATGTTGTGTTGCTACCATGTTGTTGTCATGTTGTGTTGCTACCATGCTATGTTGTTGTCTTAGGTCACTCTTTATGTAGTGTCGTGTCGTCTCTCTCGTCGTGATGTGTGTTTTGTCCTATATTTATATGATTATTTATTGTTTTTAATCCCAGCCCCCGTCCCCGCAGGACGTCCCTTTTGGTAGGCCGTCATTGTAAATAACAATTTGTTCTTAACTGACTTGCCTAGTAAAATTAAGGTTCAATATAATCAAAAATGTTACTGGTATGTTGCAACCTGACTACTGGAGTCCATAGGGGTTCCGTCATAGCACTCGTGTTTACTAAATGGTCCTAAATAGGGTGGGTATTTTTCTGTTCCACACTTAGGAGAGGAGGAGGTTAGAGAAGTAGATCTTGGGTGATCAGCATGGTGGAACGAGGCTAAAGTAGGTACCTATTGTTAACCCTCAGATGGAACAACCTTTTCTGAATGATAGACATAGACTGATTTCACATGGATAACCATGAACAAGTCACGTGAAAAAGATTGTGTATGGTTCCCCATCCTCCCGGTTCTCTTCTTCTTGGTTTTGACTGGCTCGAGCTGACAGATCTGTTTTGGTAGGACGGCCCTTATTAAGGCCAATAAGACGAGACAACTGTCACGGTGCCTTTAATTGATGTCATCCCACTCTCTCTGTACCAAGGTATTAATGGTCTGACAGGCCAGACTAAAACTATCTTGTATCTTGGTATAGAGAGAAGGAAATAATACAGAGCAGTTTGAGGTTGTTGTGAGTGTGTGTGTGTGTGGTGTGTGTGTGTGTGTGATGTGTCGTGTAGGTGTGTGTGTGTGTGTGTGTGTGTGTGTGTGTGTGTGTGTGTGTGTGTTGGTATGTGCATGTTTGCCATTTTACTGCTGTAAAATATTTTGTATTCCTTATTCCTTCGTCCTAGTGAGAGATGTGCTGCCTAACTCAAGGTATCCAGAGTTATGTTTGATTGGAAGGTGGTTTATTTTGATTAGAAGAGCAGGTTGTCATTCCTCAGTTTTCTGCAGAAGGTGGGTGTATTTGATTAGAAGAACAGATTTCTGCAGATGACAACGTCCTTCTTTTCTCCCCGCTCAAATCATTTTCTGTGTTTTCATCTCCTTTCCTTCTCCTCCTCACTCTCTCTCCTCCTCACTCCTTCTCACCCTCTCCCTCACTCTCCTCTCCTCTCCCTCTCCTCTCCCTCCTCACCTCTCCTCCTCTCTCACACTCCCTCTCTCACCTATCCCTCCTCACCCTCTCCTCTTCCCTCCTACCTCCCCTTTCACCTCGTCCCTCTCACCTCTCCTCTCCCTCCTCACCTCTCCCCCTCTCCACCTCTCCTCTACCTCCTCACCCTCTCTCTCCCTCCTCACCCTCTCCTCCTCCTTTCTCCCTCCCTTTCACCCTCTCCCTCCTGCACCTCTCCTCTTCTCCTCACCTCTCGTCCTTCCCTCCTCCCTCTCCTCTCCTCCTCACCCTCTCCTCTTCCCTCTTCAGCCTCATCCTTCTCCTTCTCAACCTCTCCTCATCACCCTCTACCCCTCCCTCTCCTCCTTCACCCTCCTCCTCATCCCTCTAACCTTCCTCCCTTCCTCACCCTCCTGCTCACCTCTATCCTCTCACCCTCGTTTCTCCTCTCCCTCTCCTCCCCTCCTCACCCTCTCCTCTCCCTCCTCACCCTTCTCCTCTTACCTCCTCACTCTCTTCTCCTTAACGTCTCCTATCCTACTCTCAACCCTCTCCTCCTCATCTTTTTATTTTTTATTTAATTATTATTTCAATCGACACCTTTTATTTAAACAGGTAGGCTAGTTTGCGAAACAGTTTTTCTCATTTGCAACTGGCGACCTGGCCAAGATAGAAGCATAGCAGTGTGAAAGAGTTACACATGAGTAAACAATAAACACGTCATAACAATGTGAAAAAAGAATGAGAATCTATATACAAATGTGTGCAAAAGAGCATCGGTAGTGCATAACGAATAATTATTTAGGTAGCGATTAAACTGGAGTGATAAATATCAGATGATCATGTCAAGAAAAGAGATACTGGTGGTGAAAAAAGCAGAAGTAAATAAATAAAAGGCATATGGGGGGTTGAGGTAGGGGTAATTTGGGTTGGAGTTTCAGATGACATGTGCTGCAGCGATGTTAGCTCCTCTTCCTCCTCACCCTCTCTCTTCCTTCTGCTTTAACTTTCTCTCCTACTCTCTCCTCCTCTACTCAACGCTCTCTTCTCACCTCTTCTCACCCTCTCCTTTCCTCCTCAAACCTCTCCTTCTCCGCTACTCACCTCTCCTCCACTCCTCACCTCCATCCTTTTCCTCCTCACCCTCTTCCTCCATCCTCACCCTTTTACTTCTCCTCCTCCTCAACTCTCCTCCTCCCATACTCAACCCTCTGTCTTACATCTCCACAATCCTCAACCGCTCATCCTTCTCCTTCTCACTCACCCTCTCCTCACGCCTTCTCACCTCTCCTACTACCTCCTCTTCAAATCTTTTCTCAACCCTCTCTCCTCCTACATCACTACGCTGCCTCCTTTTCCTCCTCACCTTCACCCTCACCTCTCTCCTACCCGTCTCCTTTCTCTTCTAAAACCTCCCTCTCCCTAACTACTTCACCCTCATCCTTCTCACCCTTTCTTCTCCTCTCAACCCTCCTTCTCCCTTCTCACCCTCTCGCCTCCTCCTGACCTCATCCTCCTGACCTCCCTACCCTCTCCTCCTCCCTACTACACTCTCTTTCTATCTATCAAACTTCTCCCCCCATCACCTCTCTTTTCTTAGCACAGTCTCCTCTCCCTCACTCACCTCTCCTCTTCCTCCTCGACTCTCCTGCCTCCTTCCCCTCACTAAACCCTCTCTCCTCCCTAACTTCCCCTCTCTTCTCAGCCTCTTCTTCTCCTCCTCACCCTTTCCTCCTCCTCAGTCACCTCTATCCTTCTCACCCTCCTCTCACCTCTCTCTTCCCTCACACCCTTCCTTCTCACCTCCCTCCTCACCTCTCTCTTCCAGCCTTCACCCTCTCCTTTCACCTCTCTCTCCTCACCTCCCAACCTCTCCACTCTCCCTCTCTCCTCCTCCTCCCTCATCTCCACTGTCAATCCTTCATCCCTTCCTCACACGTACTCCACTTTTTCTAGCTATAGCTGCATGTCTTTGTTTTGAGGCATGTGTGGGCGTTCTCCTCTCTCTCTTCTCTCTTCCTCCTTTTTCTCGTCTCTCTCCTTTCTCTCTATCTCTATCTCTCTCCCTCCTCTCCTCTATCTCCTCTCCTTCTCCTCTCTCTCTCTCCTCTCCTCTCTCTTCCTCTCTCTCTCTTCTCTCTCTGGTCTTCTCTCCTTCTCTCTTCCTCTCTCTCTCTCTCTCTCTCTCTCTCTCTCTCCTCTCTCTCTCTCTCTCTCTCTCTTCTCCTCCTTCTTCTCTCTCTTCTCTCTCTCTCTCACTCTCTCTCTCTTTCTCCTTCTCTCATCTCTTTCTCCTCTCTCTCTCTCTCCTCTCTCTCTCTCTCTCTCTCTTCTCCTTCTCTCTCCTTCTCTCTCTCTCTCTCTTCCTCTTTCTCTCCTCTCTCTTCTCTCCTCTCATTCTCTTCTCTCTCTTCCTTCCTCCCTCCACTCTCTCTCTCTGTCTCTCTCTCTTCTCTCTCTGTCTCTCTTTTATCTCTCTCTGTCTCTCTCTCTCTCTCTCTCCTCTCCTCTCTCTTCTCTCCTCATTCAAACCGTAGTCTGGCTTTTTTTATGGCGGTTTTGGAGCAGTGGCTTCTTCCTTGCTGAGCGGCCTTTCAGTTTATGTCGATGTAGGACTCGTTTTACTGTGGATATAGACACTTTTGTACCTGTTTCCTCCAGCATCTTCACAAGGTCCTTTGCTGTTGTTCTGGGATTGATTTGCACTTTTCGCACCAAAGTACGTTCATCTCTAGGAGACAGAACGCATATCCTTCCTGAGCGGTATGACGGCTGCTTAGTGTAACTTAGTGTATGTAAACTTCTGACCCACTGGAATTGTGATACAGTAAGTTATAAGTGAAATAATCTGTCTGTAAACAATTGTTGGAAGAATTACTTGTGTCATGCACAAAGTAGATGTACTAACCGACTTGCCAAAACTATAGTTTGCTAACAAGAAATTTGTGGAGTGGTTGAAAAATGAGTTTTAATGACTCCAACCTAAGTGTATGTAAATTTCTGAATTCAACTGTATGTGTGTGCGTGTTTTTAATTGTGTGTGTGTGTGCTTGTGGGTGTGTTTGTTTATGTCTGTGTTTTTGTGTGCGCTTGCATGCCCATGTGTGTGCCCGTGCGTGTGTGTGTGTCTGTCTCAGTGCCCGTGTTGATGTAGCGCTGAGCTGGCTGCAGAAGGGCTGTTTGGTTGGGTCTCAGCTGGCAGCATGGCACCACAGATGACTGAGCAGGCAGTCATTGGCCCAGCTAGCGTGCTCTGCACTTTGGCAGGACAAAGACGAGAGGAAGTCTGTTAGGATTCTATCATCTCTGACTTTTAAAGTACTGTGGATAGTAGCAAATGGCTGAATCGGACAAGATGTGTCGTGTGTCTTGGGTTGCAAAATTCCAGTAAATTCCCAGGTTGTCCAAAAATCCCGGGTTTACAGGATTACAGGGTTACAGGATTATAGGATTACAGGGGTTTTGGAGAAGCTGGGAATTTTGGGAAAGTTGTGATCCACACAGCAATACTGCATTCAACCGCAGCTCCACACAAAACAAAGTTGAAACATCCTTGTTTTAATTATTTGGAATTATTAAAAATTGTTTGATTAGAGTCGCAGCATATTATGCACATCTGCAAGCATAGCAGCAAAGACTAGTATTTTTCAGATTGGGCTAGTAAAAAAATGTGCCAAACTAGCCAGTCTGCTAGTGATTATTATTATTTTTTTTACATTTCGCACAGGGCACAGCTTTGTACCCTGTGGTCTACTAGCCCGGCCAATACCCGAAATCCTTGAATTCCATCCCTGACTACAGACCTCTTTTATATACAGTACGTTGTAGGCACTGGCACACCGGATGGCCCCGCATAGTTGGGGTCGGGCTATTAATTTTATATAATTTATAAATCATTTTGACACTAACCCTCCAAAAAGTCATTCGTAAACCTTTTTAATTTCCGTATGTACTAGGAAGCTAAGTACACTGAACAAAAAGAGTTCATAGAAGGGAATCAGTCTATTGAAATACATTCATTAGGTACTAATCTATGGATTTCACTCGACTGGGAATAGAGATAAGCATCTGTTGGTAAATAAAAGGTAGGAGTGTGGATCAGAAAACCAGTCAGTATCTGGTGTGTTCACCATTGGCCTCATGCAGTTTGATTGGGCTGTTGATTGTGGCCTGTGGAATGTTGTCCCACTCCTCTTCACTGACTGTGTGAAGATGTTGGATATTGGCAGGAACGGGAACACGTTGTTGTACATGTCGATCCAGAGCATCCCAAACATGCTCTATGGGTGACATATCTGGTGAGTATGCAAGTGTAACTGATGTGAAATGGCTAGCTAGTTAGCGGTGGTGCGCGCTAATAGCGTTTCAATCGGTGACGTCACTCGCTTTGAGACCTTGAAGTAGTGGTTCCCCTTGCTCTGCAAGGGCRGCGGCTTTTGTGGAGCGATGGGTAACGATGCTTCGTGGGTGACTGTTGTTGATGTGTGCAGAGGGTCCCTGGTTCGCGCCCGGGTCGGGGCGAGGGGACGGACTAAATTTATACTGTTACACAGGCCATGGAAAAAGTAGGACATTTTCAGCTTCCAGGAATTGTGTACAGATCCTTGCAACATGGGGCCGTGCACTATAATGCTAAAACATGAGGTGATGGTGGCGGATGAATGGAACGGTAATGTGCTTCAGGATGTCGTCACAGTATCTCTGTGCATTCAAATTACCATCGATAAAATGCAATTGTGTTCGTTGTCCGTAGCTTATGTCTGCTCATACCATAACCCCACCGCCACCATGGGGCACTCTGTTCACAACGTTGACATCTGCAAAGCGCTCGCCCACATGACGACATACACGCCTCCTGTCACGCCCCAACTGAAACCGGAATTCATCCGTGAAGAGAACACTTGTCCAGTGGAAGTATTTGCCCGCTGAAGTCGGTTACGACGCCAAACTGCAGTCAGGTGACCCCGGTGAGGACGACGAGCACGCAGATGAGCTTCCCTGAGACGGTTTCTGACAGTTTGGGAATAATGTTTCGGTTGCGCAAACCCACAGTTTCATCAGCTGTCCGGGTGGCTGGTCTCAGACGATTCCCCAGGTGAAGAAGCCAGATGTGGAGGTCCTGGACTGGCGTGGTTACACGTAGTCTGTGGTTGAGAGGCCAGTTGGACGTACTGCCAAATTCTCTAAAATAACATTGGAGGCAGCTTATGGTAGAGAAATGAACATTCAATATTCTGGCAACAGCTCTGGTGGAAATTCCTGGTGTCAGCATGCRAATTGCACTCTCCCTCAACTTTAGACATCTGTGGCATTGTGTTGCMTGTCAAAACTGCACATTTTATTGTCCCCAGCACAAGGTGCACTTGTGTAATGYTCGTGCTGTTGAATAAGCTTATTGATATGCCACACCTGTCAGGRGGATGGATTTTCTGTGGYAAAAAAATCTGTGGATTTTTTTGTTGAGAAAAAAGCTTTTTGTGAGTATGGACATTTTCAGCTATCTTTTATTTCAGCTCAACATGGGACCAACACTTTACATGTTGCGTTTGTATATTTTTTCAGTATATTTATTTATTGGGCTTCAAGAATCTGACTGATCAAAGTACCTCAGGCCTTGAAAAATAAATAATTGAACT
The DNA here is from genome assembly GCF_002910315.2 of Salvelinus sp. IW2-2015. Lineage (NCBI taxonomy): Eukaryota > Metazoa > Chordata > Actinopteri > Salmoniformes > Salmonidae > Salvelinus > Salvelinus sp. IW2-2015. The sequence goes on from NC_036855.1 coordinate 1,242,589, forward strand.
GATTGAAGGTAAAGGGATATCAGTGAACAAATGCTGTGTTCAAGGCTACGGAAAGAGATGAACTGTACAGGAAGCTCAGGAACAGGTCATCTGGATACTGGACATTCAGTAAATTGGCAGATGCAAACTGATTATCTTTAGCGGACAACAGTTCTTGAGGGCTCAAACAGAAAAAACATTTAGCGATTTTGTTCGTACTTGTAAACCGGCATTTGAGTTGTGTGGTTGCAGTATCAAAGTCCCTTATCACAGGTACAGTATATCTTGGCAGGCATCATTCTAGACTAAGTTTAAATTGTGTYCAGTGCGATGGAGAGAGCGTGAAGACAGCTCACGTCATACAGTATCAGGTAGGCTATACAGGACAGTTCTATATAAAAACATGTTTATTGGTTGCTGATTTTAGTATGCTTATTTGTACTATTTTCTACATTGTAGAATAATAGTGAAGATATCACAACTATGAAATAACACATATGGAATCATGTAGTAACCAAAAAAGTGTTAAACAAATCAAAATATATTTTATATTTGAGATTCTTCAAAGTAGCCACCCTTTGCCTGACAGCTTTGCACACTCTTGGCATTCTCTCAACCATTTTCATGAGGTAGTCACCTGGAATGCATTTCAATTCACAGGTGTGCCTTGTTAAAAGTTAATTTGTGGAATTTCTTTCCTTAATGCGTTTGGACTTTAATTAATCTACAAAAGTAAAAAATAAAGCAAAAACCTTGAATGAGTCGGTGTGATCAAACTTTGGACTGGTACTGTATATATTTTTTATTTTAGGGAGGAGGGGGACGGGYGACGGCATTATCCCTTTGATTATATGGCTATTTTGTGCAGCGTTACTTCAATGTCTGCCTCATGGACATTGAATCATTGGCACTTGTTGTCTCCAAGTCTCTGTATACCATTGTGTGTCGTCTGCTCTGTTACTTTAGACACAGTGTCGTAGAACTCGCTGCCAGTCTTTCTGTGGTCATCTGGTGCAGAGTTGCGTCACCAGCGAGCACTGGGATGTTTGCCCAGCGTGCCTGGCTCAATCTGTCCCTCCTATGGTGCTGTTCGACGGTCCAGAGGGAGAGGGGTGGCCCTGGTCCAGCCGTACCCAGGCCTGTTTCCCTCCCCTGGGGCCCAGGACTGTCCTCACAACCCCTGTCTGGCCCTGGAGCCATAGAGGAGGCCTCCAGGGCCTTACCACTGGGGGAGAGGCCTTAGTCTTGGTTTGTTTGCTGCAGAATGAGGAACATTCATTCACTGCCTCAAATGTTTTCTGTTTTTCTCCTTTCTTTTTGAACATGTAATCTTTTTCAACGTGGGCACATGGGGCAAGATCGTACTTTGGGTCTGATAGAAACAAAAATAGCACTGTTTGGCCCATAATGACCATCGTTATGTTTGGAGGAAAAAGGGAGGCTTGCAAGCCGAAGAACACATCCCAACCGGTGAAGCACGGAGGTGGCAGATCTGTTGTGTGGGGTGCTTTGCTTGCAGGAGGGACTGGTGCACTTCACAAAATAGATGGCATCATGAGGGTATGGAAAATTATGTGGATATATTGAAGCAACATCTCAAGAAATCAATCAGAAAGTTAAGCTTGGCCGCAAATGTCTTCCAAAATGGGACATTGACCCAAGCATACTTCCAAAGTTGTGTCAAAATGCTTAAGGACAACAAAGTCAAGGTGTTGAGTGGCCATCACCAACGCCCTGACCTCAATCCTATTGAAACATTGTGGGAAGAACTGAAAAAGCCTTGTGCGGCCAAGGAGCCTACCAACCTGACCAGTTACACCAGCTGTCAGGAGGAATGGGCCAAATTCACCTCAACTTCTTGTGGGAAGCTTGTGGAAGGCTACATGAAATGTTTGAGCCCAAGTTAACAATTTCAAGGCAATGGACCAATACTAATTGATGTGTATGTAAACTTCTGACCCACTGGAATGTGATGAAGAAATAAAAGCTGAAATATATCATTCTCTCTACTATTATTCTGACATTTCATTCTTAAAATAAAGTGGTGATCCTAACTGCCTAAACGGGGAATATTTTACTGGATTAAATGTCAGAATTGTGAAAAACTGAGTTTAAAGTATTTTGGCTAAGGTTGTATGTAAACTTCCGA